>NW_014554615.1:258114-323332 GCF_001313825.1 Dinoponera quadriceps | reverse complement strand
CCCCCCCCCCCTCCCCCTTCCTACCGTTCTCTAACGTACTATTGGAAAGCGATAGTATTTTCGCGCCGGCGGTTCTCTTATGGCGCGGCTATATTTCATGACCCTATCCTAGAAAGGCGAGAACACGAGGCGCGCGGGGGCCGAGGGTGGCAGACAGGGATAACGGGCGAGAATACGGGCGCATTTAATATGCAATTGCCGAGCACCTCCGCCGCCGCCGCCGTTGCCGGAAGGTAAAACCTCTCGATGGATCGGCGCGAACACGCTCGCGTCTTCAGGGTCGCGCGCGACGCCTCCGAGACGCGCTTAACGGCGGCATCTGGCCTCCGCGCGGACGACGATAAACTTTCCGTAAGGTTCCTGAAATCTCTCGCAACGGGACGTACTTACACAGCGGTGCCAACGCGACATACTTGGCTGGTTTTGCTCGCAAGTCGGCCGCTTCTCTTTCTCTCTCTCTCTCTCTGTAAGAGTGAGTAATGAGAAATTATCTTGCAATTGTATAATTAATCACCGGTATGTGTTTATTGTTCCATATTGAACCTGTTATAGTTGTTTTGTTATAACTATACATAATTTTTTATGACGTTTTATTATAACGTTATCATATTATTATAATGATACGTAATTTTAACGGGGTTTTTATTTTTAAGCTTGGGATGGCTCAGTAAATTCTTTGAAACTTACATAAATCTTCTATTTTTATCAAATTAATTTATCGCTGGCGATACGTAGGCAAATATGAATAGAAGCCGACGCACATTCGCGATATATTTCTTGTCAAATTCTCAATAAAAGCGGCTGTGAAGAGACGAATAAATTTGATCATAGAGGGTCGATAATTTAATTCTTATAGCAATAGTTAGCTCGTTCTCGTGGAGCCGGACAATGTTACAGCGCAGAAACTGTGCAACTTTGTGCGCGGAGAAGTTCTTAGCGAAGTAAGTACGAAATTATACAAAGCGGAAAGAATCTTCGGTCCAGTACGTATTCCAAAGCGCATGGCAAAATCGGTGGGAAAGAACGGAGAGGCGCGGGGGGTGGATCGCGTTTATCCCTTCTCCGTAGCTGCCGACGATTCAGATTAAACGAGGCCGATTAATCGCGTCTAATTGCACAACTCGGGACGAGCCATTAATTCCCGTTCGAGAGAGCGAGATTACCAATCACTAAGTAGATCGAGTCGTCATCTAGTCAGACCTCAGGTCTCTATTATACTTCAGCGTTTATATTATACGGCCATTCAAAGTGCCTCTTTGTAATAAGCTATAACTCGCAGTGGTAAAGCTTTTTATATTTTGTTTAACTTTTATTGCGTTTCGAATGTTCGCAATATTTAAATAAAAAAGAGGAGCAATATTTTCTAGAATTTTATGAAAATGCATTTCAAACGCAGCGAACGATTTTGTGGCAGGTACATTTTTACATTCAATCCTTTAGATATAAATATACTGTGTGTGTTATCATTTATTTATTTATTTTTGACATTATGTGTTTATGCTATTTTTATTGTTTATATTCCACACATTTGTGCGCGAGCTATATATATTTTTTGTATTTTCCATCGAACCATTTTAGTAATCAGAGTACAGAAATATTCCCGGTTAACTGTCAAGTCGCTTTATTATCAAGCGATTAAATTATTAACTATACGATTCGAATGGTTTTTACAGCCGACTTAATCATGTAGTCTTTATAATCATTGTCAATAAAATTCTCGATAATAAGCGCGACGCGGTTGATAGCGGGGAAGGTAAGATCGCGAAGATGAGCGGAGAATGGAATACGTAGACATCGCGGAAATATAATTTATTTATGACGACAGGTGATAAAAGTCTTAGGAAACGGGACTGAAATTGAGCCAGGCACTGTTCTTTATTACAGCGGACACTCAGCGATGTTTGAGTGCCTTGCATAATGCATAACGGTTTAGCGCCGGAATAATTACAAGCTTTATTTCATTTTTTCATCATTACTAAAGAATTATCGGTCACTCGGCGCGACCATCCCTCTTAAATGATATAAATCTCACGGAGTCCGCGCATAAAACGACTGAAAATTACGTTGTGCCTAATATTCCGCTACATACAACGTCATAAGTTTTAATTGATGTACATGATATAAATAGGAGATATTCTTTGAAAAATGTATGGCTACGCGCATACAGCATTTTTGGTTAATTTCGAATATTAGAAAAGCATTATTCGCATTATATAGTAAAAATTAATATGCATCATTTATTCATGCAATATTATCCATTTTTATCATAAAGAGTTGAGCAACTTTAAGCTATTAATTTCTACTGACAAAGGCAATAAACTCGAAAAATGAAATAGAAAGATAGTATGATAGGCTCGATTACGTAAGTGCGATTATAACAACATATTCGTAAATAAAATAACATAAATATGTAAAAATAATGTGAGATATTTCGAGAGTTTTATGCGATGCACAGTATTTTAATTATGTGAGAGATAATTTGTCGGATAATATAGATTTTATGACACAAAAGGTCGCGACTTTTATCGACGTAGGAGAATATTAACTTACGTTATATTAAACGTTCTTATTCTGACACGGATGGAATTCTGACTTGGATAATTCTATTGATAATTTATCAATAGTCGTCTGAATACACAATGACCGATTTCTTTGGCACGCTTAAAACACGATCAACGTTCAAGGGTTTGACTTCTTCCGGCGAGTTAAATCAAGATTATGCCGCGATCGATCCCTTCTCTGCGTAACATAATTTTCACGATAACGTTCGCAGCGACCTAAAACTTGGCTCGGATTCAGAATATCGCGCTCGCGCGCGGAAATGATCTCATCGTAAAGATTGCACAAGGGCGGCACGCAAAGTCCTCCCTGAAGTGACCTCGTCAGGTCGATTCAATTCCAGGCGATGAGCGACGTCGAGAAGAGGAGCGAACAAAACTAGACGAGCTCGCCTGCCGATCTCTTCTATCTCGACGAGAGAGGATCAACTCCGGATAATAGGATTTTTTGACGTACGGGAGAGAGGCTATATATACCGTTCCACCTGATGGGCCTAGGAAAAAAAAATCGTGCTTATTGCTGACTCCGCAGAAACGACTTGCGCATCGCTGCGTGCAAAAATAATGTGACATGAGCGCTGGTAACGTCAGCTGCTCCGCTCCGCTTCATATTTCAGGCTACCTTCGGCTCGTTTATACACGTGTTGCATCTGCCCGCCTCATTTTACTTCTTTTTACACGTCACTATCTTCCCCGCTTCAATAAATGCGCATATATAGCTATGGGAGCGCGTTGCATTCAGATGCACGTTTTAAGAACTAACGTGGCTTTTTCTGCTGTAGGTGGAAATTTTATGCATTATGGAAATTTTTCGCGTGAAAATGAATTTTGAAACATTCATAATTAATAACCGAGAGATATCCGTGCAATAAGAGTCCGTAACTCCCAACTGAGATTTCAATTGTATTAGAATTGCAGGAACTTTAAGGGAGAAAAGAGAGATTCCAATTTCGCGAGAATGTATTTCAAGTACAATAGTTGTGGGAAGTTAATCCATAAAGAAGGTCTTCTACCGTTTTCTGGATAAAAATGTTATTACAAACTTCTACCAGCAGTAAATGGCTTTTAAAATATTCAGCACGTGCAGCCGCACGCGTATAAGAACGCGATCTGTATATATATATATATATATATCGATCAAATTTAATTAAATGATATTTATTACACGTCAAGCATACACGTTCATGGAAAGCACGTTTTCAATATTTTCAGATGTGGAAATAAATTTTCATTTTAGTGACATAAATAACATGATGATACCTAATTATTACAATATGGAACCGCGTTCTATTATACCATTCGATCGCGAAATTACATGACACTATTATATTACTTTCTACAATATGAAAAGAAACTCGTTACGACAAATTAATTAATTTGGTTGCCAATGGAATTATTATTAACGACGAAAAATGGTCGCAAATCATTCGAATATTGATCGGTGCCGATGTTTATCGACTGACAAAAGCGTGGCGGTCTCAATCGAGTTCTCCGCGACAACATTTAATCTTCCGTCGTGTCTGATGAATTATTTTCTGAATGTTCTTATCACCCGGAGACACGTCGAAGAGATTCGTTTCGATTAATCACGAGCGACACGCGTAGGCGAAGATATTATCGCGTCTGGTTGTATGTGATAGTCGAATCGAATTCTCTACGACATATTCGCCGGGCGGCTCGGCTGAAAGAAGGGAAAGTAAGTGGAAGTTGAAAGGTACAAGTAGAAATGAGATGCTCACACGCTCACGTACACCGTCGTACGAGATCCGAACTGAAGTCCTCCCACAGGACCACAGGAGACACTTTCGAGATTACGTTCCTACCTGACCGATGCGAATTGATCCAAAAACTATAAGGCATCTCTTGTCCGTTGCATTATTTTCGTTGAATGTCCAATCATAGTGAAAGCCGATGAAAAATCGCTTTATGCAATTTGAAAAATTGATTCCGTTAATCCGGGCGCAACAATCTTCGAGAGACTTGTCGGGGCGAGACGTGTTTGTTTTTAACGCGATACTCTCGATAATTGAGAGCGCTCTTTTGGAATAAAGATGCGTGCATCTGCGTTCGTTCGTGACGTAGCAAAGTAGTTTCGTTTGAAAGCTGCGACCATCCGTGATGGGTAGAGCACGTCGGCGTCAAAACTATTCGTACATTTCCGTGTTAACATCCGCGTAACGAATCCGCATTCCCGCTTATCGCGTGACCCTTCACGCGTGATTAGAACGCAACATCGCGGTAATCAACAATGCGACTTGTAAGAGCACTCGATCCGCTAATTCAATTGGCGCGAATTATTAAGCCGGATAGAACATCAATTTTGATTTTCGGCCCGTCAGAAGTGTTCTGAACATGTTCGTACGACCGGTAATGGCCGCTCAGCGGTGGAGAATAGGAGACTGTACTAACTTCCACGAGTCGATAATGTCCCATAATTAGTAACTCCCGAAATGTCGATGTGAGGGTAGAATATACATATAGTTGGATAGCCATTGAGGCGTCGCCACATATTGACGGGGCCATCATCGTCGTCGCCGTGCCCGCCGTTGAATTATTTATTATTATTATCGTCACCGTTCATTAACGTTCAGGCACTGTCGCAATAAGCATCAGACTCTCTTAATGATTTATGGGTCTGTGCGGGCGCGACGTTAGCTCATCGTGCATTATATCATACTCGGATACAAATACAGTTACATGTCGCAGTAGTGTCCGACTAGCGTCCATAGTACAATCAGCGTCATATATTTACTATACCACTCCTTAGACTTTGTAAGTGAAAATCCAACTAAATTTATTTTTCAGTATAGTTTCCACATAAGGTTGCAAATTGCACACATAACTCTAATTATAATGATAGGATTATAATGATTTTAGTTACAATGATTTCGGCTTTATACATATATTTTACGCATACAAGACTGAAAATCTGTGACTCTCAATCTGAGTGACGCCGATTGTACGGATTAGATGAGCGCTATGAATCGAGCTCGACGAGAACGGCGTTCGTGGCGCAGCCACATCGACCGTCCGATCCCAAGGAGGGAGCGAAAAAAATAAATGGTATCCGAGCTGATTGATTGTTCGCCGTGCCGTCCTCTTCGAATTGCTGACGCCGCTCTCTCTCCAATTCTCTTTTTTAATCGCCAGTCATTTTCTCGCCGACTGCATCGATATGTACGCACGGCGTAACCGCGCAGTCCCGCTTGCCCGCCAGCGGCAATCCTCAGTCGAAATACAACGCCGGGGCCAAATGCCGGATTTGCAAAATCGCGTGGGCGTAAATAACCGCGAAATGAAACGCAGAAAACTCTGTTTGCCGAAATCCTCTGTTAGGATCGATGCAGTTTGCGATATGACACATCATCCGTGAAACGTGAAATTATAAAGGGCAACCCATCCACTTATATTACGTAAATTTCAACTCGCCAGGTTTTCACTTGAAAACTCCGCTCGATTTTATCATTATTTTCCTGATATATTAACATTGACGTATGATAATTGACGATGAAAGAGTAGCATCTCAAAATATCACCGAAATAAATATGAACATAAATCTTTCACTGACCAGCAGATTTCAAATTAGTCGAAGAGTTGATCATTGACAAGATCAGTCATAATAATAATCTATAAACGCGCACGACGTTTTTTCGCATTATATTCCGTATGCTAACGCAATGGCACTTAATTTCGCTCGTAGTAACGCGCGTTAACGCTTGCACCTTAATGTCACCGTAACACGGTATACAACAGCTCGTGACCACTTCGCATTCATTCGACTCGCCTCTATCACGTGTGCCCAGCAGGCAGTGGGCGTGCCTTTGTTCAAAGGCAAGGGTATCATTGTCCTTATCAACCGAGTATAACAGAATCCGAGTTGAATTCAGTGTAATTTCGTTACAATGTTTCATTATGCATCCCAGGTTCTTCGGCAAACATAGATCTCGCCGATACACGAATTAAGGGTGCCACCGAGCAAATAGTGAAGTCCGAAAATCCTTTTGTCGCGTTGAGGCAATTTTTAAGCTGTGATGTAGAGCGAAAGCAGAAAAGCTTTTTATAAACTTCGTGTCTCGGGACCACCCGTGCTCATTCGGAACCACTTTCAAATGAGTTTAAACTGATCCCGCGATATCAGCAGGTTTTATGTCAGCTTGTAATCAGTCCGCAAACCTAATTATTGACGGCGGAACTGCCTGTTTTGCGCCGAGTTTGAAATCCGCGAAAGTTTGCCGACCTATCTGACAGAAATGTTCGCGTCACGGTTGTGCAATTGAGCGCGTTAACGCTATTCCGTGCGCTTCTGCGCGGCGATCGAATTTTTCTGTAATGCTTTGAGAAGTAGATATTCTCGTTTACGTAGTCCACATCACGATCTACTGTATTTTTTACAATGTAAAAAGAAATGGAAAGAACAGATGAAATCCGTGTGTCGTCAAGATCTTTCTGCGAATGAAGGCTCCCTTGGCAGCTTTAATGCATCCGATTGTACAATAAAAACGATCTATCAAAGCGGAAGAAAGAGGATATATATGTATGAAAGGATAGGCGAGAAGACGTTCGAAGAACTATCGGCGAGGAGTGGGTGTTGCCGTAACCTTTTCCATGTCGCCATGGAAAAAAGTTCACGAACAAGGTACCGCGTAGCATTTGTCTCTCGAGCTCGGCGAGAAGATCGATCGCTGCCATCGTAACAGAACGAAAAGTGGGCCAGAGAAGAAACTGCAATTGTGATATTTCGTTCGCGACCGTTCATTTCAGACAGTTTCATGGGCGAATAATGTGCGAAGATATTATGGCATATACAAAGGCAGTTGTTGAAAGCCCGATTCATTATGTATCGCGAGCCGTTTCTTATTTTTGCAAGAACGATCTTCAGCAAGGTCCGCTTGTTTGTGTGAGGTTGAAAGAATGTTCCACGATGTGTCTGTGCGAGAGCGAGCCTCGTAACTTCCCCGAAAGTTTAATGAACACGTTCTCACTTAATGGCATCCGAATTAAATGAATTACCGGCTCTAATTACCGTGATAATTTCTACTTCTGCCAACTAGTCTCGCGGAATTTCGGCTAATAATAAGTACAATTTCGACACGTTTTCAAGCGATCTTGAAAGAAATTTTAGAATATTTCGAAAAAATAATTTTATATGTATCAAGGAAATCTTCTTCGTGGCGGAACAGCGAAACGTTATCAATTGATACCTCTGTATCACGCTTATATCGTAAAAATAATTAAAAACCGTCATCGTCGTGCACCATTTAGGAAATATGCAGTGTCGGGCACTCGCTGCTGGTACACGATACAATGGAAGCGGCGGGATTGCGCTCGATCCCTGCCGATTAATTATGTGACGTAAAAGTTAATATATTGCGAACGGTAACTTCAAAGGGTGGGACGCTGGGATTATTCCCTCTCCAATTTCGCCCAATATATTATTTGGGATCAAGCAGATATATAGTAGTGCACAATCCATCCAAATCCTTACAACGGATGCGCGATTGTACGTGGTGNTTTTTTTTTTTTTTTTTTTTTACCAATACAATCGTCTGTATATCCACGAGTCGAATGCGTGCCACGTTTTATGATAATTTAATGGTACTTCTACAAATATATGCGCGGAATTTACGCAGTAATTAATTTTATTCGCCAATAATGACCGAGATATAAATACAAAGCCGTTTCTAACATCGTTAATATATCCGAAGCAAAATTTTATATTTATAGTATACGTCTGCCTACTTAAACGTACTTCAGAGGTTGTTAAACTTCGGTACGGCGTATCTTGTTTAATATTTCACGCAAGAAAATATATTGAACGTGCAGTTTTCGAACGCAGACATCTATTCGGTCTGTAAGAAGTAGCTGCGCTATAACGGGAGGAAAATTTATATTTAAGGAAACTCCGAAATATATCGACTTGAATGTCAAGAGAGCGGGAGAGAGAGAGAATTGTTCTCGTAAGTTTACCTATAATGTAGTAATATTATATTATACGATCGAAATATTCCTTCGTAGAGAAAGTATAAAACGTTTTTCATTTGATTTCATGGAACATAGCCCCGTGCGCGAAATATTACTTTTGGTTAAAATAAATGAATATTATTTGTGGTGGTAATATGTCAAACACGGTTATAACGCGTTGATTTATGACGCACGAGCGGGCGAAATTTATAAAATCGTTTTAAAAGTAGAAATTGACGGGCGCAAATATACTTTGCTGCGGAACCGCGTAGTTCTGACATTATTCATTCTCGTGTTAATTTAATTACGACTAGATTAAAATTAATTATATACAACTAATTATGGGTATTACACTTGACTAACTAATTAAAGCAGATATTTAAGGGAAACCATTAATGATGCAGATTAATTACAATTTCACAGATTCAACTACGATTTTATTTATTAATAACGCGTCAAATTAATAATATATATATCGCATATGTACTATTTTCAGTACGTTCGTGTGCCTTTCGAATTGCTATTTCCGGATTGCTTTATTCTAAATTGTCATGAAAATAACGATCTATTTGTAAGTAATATAGCGTGCTATAGATAGATAATGCTAAGTAAGAGAAATCAATTAGTAATACTTACCTCTGCAAGAAATTTTCCACAGGTTTCTCTTTTCACTTAAAAGAAGAAAGATATATGCGGAGAAATATAATATATATTTTAAATATATAACATAAATAAGGAAAAAAATACCGAACAAGGTTAATTACGAGATAATTAAACGTCCAACTTGTAAGTGAATAAGAGAAAGAAAAGAGAGAGAGAGAGAGGGGGGAGGGGGTCCATTAATGAACAATGCATATGTATGTGGCAGTCATGTACTCGATTTATTAAGATATACAGGCCGACAGTTTCACTATCTACTTCTAATCATCGTTTCGTGTGCGACTCGTTCCGAGATGAGATGCACGCGAGTACATAAAAATCGTTTTGACATAGTGAAATCGTCGGACATGATACATTAATAACGTTATCATAACTTAATTTAGGATATACCTACGACCGCTGCAGCCTTATTTTTCGTATTCTACTGAAACGACGTAATCGTACGAACGCCGTCGTACCGGTCTCGCGCGAACAGTTTGTATATAATAATATTCACAACATTCTCTACGTTCATTTTTTTTCCTGTTTTCTTTTTTAACAAGCGCAGCCTCGAGTCATCCTCGCAAAGACGACGATCCGGACCGATCACAGCACAACGTATCTACAATATTTACAGAATTAACAGGGAAAGGCGCGTGTAACATTTCACATCCGCTCCGCCCGAGATCGAACGGCGATTCAGTAGTAATTCATACGGTCAGGTACAACGTAAGAGGAGATCCAGAGTGGCTGAAGCGTCGCGGAGCATCCCCTGCATTATCATTGGTGTGCCTGTTGTGCCCGTTGAGCGCAAGACAACTCGCGTCGTGCGGTCGACAAAACGTGAAATAATCAAACAGGATTTGTGGCGCGAGTACGAGTCTCGCTTTCGAGTGTGCCAATCGATTCTCGAGAACAGCGATAATACCGTATACGCCGCTGCGGCGGCGTATGATTGACTTATAACTGTACAGCAGGCACACACTGCACTTTTCCGGATTGTCATCCTCTCTCTCTCTCTCTCTCTCCTTCTCTCTCTAATTACGGCCGTGCTATCGCGACGGAAACCGTACTGCATCTCGTACCGTCGAAATGTCATAATCGCGCAAACAGAAGCCACGAAGCTCTCTGCGTCACCGTCGTCGATGATTCGAGGCTACTTGATGTCTAGCGTTAATTTCTTCCCCGGGATCACACACGTACACACACGTGCGCACGCACGCACACACACACACACACACATGCACGCACACACATTGGGCACGTATCTCTTATGGATCTCCCGTCGAATTCTTGCTGACGATCGCGCCTCGCAAAGCGACCGCGCGCTCCGATTAAATATCCGCACGCCTTACCGATCGAATAGAGCTAATTACGAAGTTACCGAGCGATGTGTCTCGTGACACAACTACAATCCGCGCGTACGTGTGTATATATATATATCTATATATATATATATATATATATTTGTTTATTTATACTCTTGTTTACCGTTTTATGCGTACGTATATGTATATGCACTGAATACAGTTCCCGTGTCTTCCTCGTAGTGAAACGGAAACGCGTATTGTAACATCAAAACGATTGCGGGGGCGAAAAAGCGTGTCGGGATCCATCGATCGTTCTTCTCTCCGATAAAAAGGAAAGGATTAATTAGCACCTAATTGGTTATCGGGATCGGCTCAGCGAATCGTGGCGAAAGTACACGATGCATCTCGTCTCGCCCTTCTACATATCGGAATTCAATGATTGCCGGCAAAAATATATCGGGAGAACAGTTGACGTGTCAGAAGTCGCGGAGAAGATGCTCCGGGGGAACGTTGTAATTTACATCGATAAGCGGCGCATCATGAACGGAGGCGAGGGTATACTTTTGGCGAGCGTCTGTGAGAGAAACGCGGGTCCCGACCGATTCGGGAGAATTTCGTTGAATCCGAGGGCGTCGGCTGAGGTTCACCGTCGTACTCAAAAGACATCAAGCTCCGTCTCTAAGTTTATCTAGTCACTCCGCTTCGCACTCGCTCTCGCTCTCGTGGAAAAGAAGAAGCGGACGCACCTGGGAACCACTCTCTCTTTCAGTCCTCGTACGGCGTCCTGCGAACTTTCCCGCGAAGAAATCACCGGGCTCGTCCTCGCCGCGGGCTATACGTATATCGAGTCCCCGGAGATATTCGGCGTAGGATCGCGATCGATAGAAGGACCATACGACGAGTTCCTCTCAGCGCGTGTAACGCCGTGTACGTCGTCTTCTCGACGGTTCCATATCGGGAGGAAGGAGATGTCGTCGAGAAGCGGTCGGACGCGAGAAGCTTGTCCCGCGCGAGTAAACCAAGGCGCGCGATTCACACAACGGGTGACACACGAGCGCCGATCAGTCGAGAAAGCCTAAACGTAGCCTCGTACTCACCGCATGTATACTTACACAACATATCGTTATATCCATTTTTTTATATTCATATATATATATATATATATGTATATATTATATATATAATTTTTTCTTTGTCTCTCTTTCTTTCGTTCGTTCTCTTTCTCTCCCTTTCTCTCTCTCTCTCTCTCGCTCGCTCTTTTTCTCCCGTTTTTTGTATATAAGTCTAGTTTTAGTATGAAAATAATTTCAAGCACGGCCCGCTTCATCGCACTCGTCCGTCACTCTGCCGGAGACGGTGCACCGGAGGTAACCGGTAACCGTGCCGGTCGTCCCCGGGTCGGCCACCGGCCAATAAACACTAGAACTGGAAGCCCCGTTCCCGCGACGTGAGAATCACCTTCTGATGGCCGGAAGCAGCAACGATAGGAGGCTCAGGGAGAGGAGAAGGATGAGCTGCGCTCGATGGGACACGCCCGGGCTCTGGGCGTCCGCCGGCAGGTCACCCGGTGGCCTCATCGACGCCGGGCCTGGAAACAGACAAAACTACGCTGCGGTTGTTCCACCACGAACAGAATGGGACAATTGCGCGGGCATGGCGGGGAGGAGTTCTATTCAGATGTAATTTCCAGTTCGATCGCTATTACGAGAGAAAAAAGAAAGGAAAGGAGAGGGCAGAGGGGGAAGATTGCAGTGTGAAACGTTCGTTATACTCTCCGATCATTACGGGTCCCGAGAAGTGGCGGTAATCGTCATAAACTTGACGTCTAAAGTTGGTAAATTCTGTATGTACAGAGTGTCCGAAACTTCTCGGCCAATCGCTCCTATGGAGGTAGAACGAGTTAAATTGAACGGAAAAGTCCTCTGCCATTTTGCGAACAACCACGCAAAATTTTCCGCCCTGAACAAAAAGAGTCTTTTATTATTTTGTAAGCAGCATCAACATTTTTTAATTATTAATTAAAGAAGCCTCTATGCACGGCTATTTTCAATCGTTAATAACGCGAAATTTTGCGGGCTGTTTGCGAAATAATACAAGACTCTTTTTCACCTCAATTCGTTCTACGTCCTCTCGAAATTTGTCCATGTTGATTCGAGACCGTACCTGTACACAATATATTTGCAAGATGCATGAATAACCGTACATCTCAAATGTGTTCCTACTTCTCTCTGAAATGATACGTCTATGTAAATTTTTATCTTATTCTTATTCCCTCATCTATTGAATTATAATTAGGAGTGGTCTTTAATGCGGCTAAACAACTCAATAGAGACAAGAGCGTGGGAGTACTTAAAATTCTCTCGCAACGGTTACGCATTGTTTCCTACGAAGTGTGCCGTTCTGAGAGAAAAGCGAGAAAAAATAATAAAGTCTAGGAACGGGGAAACGGATTTTAACAAACGGTATTCATTTAGTGGACTCGCTCGACGTAATTGCCTTTATCCACATATATCATGAATCTCATTTGCCGGTGACGACAAAGCCATTTTCATCGCATGAATACATAACGAATGTACGCAAGCGCATAAAGAATGCAAAAACTGTGTTCTCGCGGATGACATTGCGCCGGACAATAATTCCCCGAAATTCGGCCAAATTAACTCGCACGGACCAAGTCTCGGAAGTTCGAGCTTCTTTTTCGAGAATCCGGGAAATATATGACGTATCCCGCCGCAGACCGCACAATCGAGACAGACGTTTGATCGATATAGAACGCGATTGGAAACTGTCCATCAGTTTCATCCAAATAGTATGAGCCAGCGTACTGTTCAATTTTATATTGCATTTTAAGTGGGAACGAAAGAAACCACTCGCGAAAATGTCCTAATGGCAACACCGAGCATTATTCACCGGCTGAGCGAACGGAAATGATCGTTACTCGTCCTCCGCGATCAGTCCACATCTGCTGGTCAATCGTGTTATTTTTCAATGCTGCATATCGATAACAAAAATATCTCCTTGCGTAAAAACAGAACAAGAGCGATAATTAAAGAAAGGATAGCTTATTCATCGGCCAAGAGCTAATATACTCTCACTTAGCTCCTGCCAATGCGGAGCTGGCTGGCCGCAGGGTAGTCGACTATCGGAATACCGTCCGCATTTTGTATCATCGACCGTGAACACACCACCGCCGTCGACACCGCGTTCTGGGCGAACTTCTTGGCCGTATTTTCACACACACACACACACAGCGGCCGCCGCGTCACCGCCGTTTGCCAGCAACGCGACGCCCGAAACAAATAGTCGGCGGCGCTTAAACATACGCGAAAATCGTCAAGCTCGGCCGCTCATTTCCTCAGTGGCTTCGTATTCGACGCGGCGATATACGCCCACGCACGTTAACGAGCGGATACGGAAGATAAATACGAGGAGTTGTTGCGGATAATGCGAAACGCGAGGGGGTGCCGCCTCCTTCCCCCCCACGCTTCCGTCTCCCGCGTGCCCGGGAATTAAATTCGAGCGAACTCTCGGTTCAACCGGAATTTCTGCGATGTTCAACTCACTCAAATCCCTTTTTAACGAGATAAAACCCTCGGCGATGAGGAGCGGTGGGCCAGAGAACGCGGGAAGGGTAAATTCGTTTGAGATTAAATACATCCGACGTCTGTTAAATCGCCTCTTATCAGCCGTTACCGTCAAAGAAACGCTGGATGAAATGTTACTGGATTAATTGTGGCGCCGCAGTAATTCGCAGATGTGTCTTGCGTGCTTTTTCATTTGTTCATGTGGCGAGAAGAGCGATGAGACAACGGTGAGATACGTAGCTGAGGGGAGAGCTGCTACGCGATGCGCGTCATGATATATTGAGCTTTCGGAGCTAACAGCTCTTAAATTTCTTCAACCGTAATAAGGTTGTTCAGACGAATTCCTGCGTCTCGTTGCGCGAATGAAAATCATCTTCCACGTGATTTCGCGAACGCTTCTTTGTTTTTACGAAATTTCGTAAAACGACAGTCGCGATAAGTGAGCGATAAGTGAGTAATTAGCGACGAGAAGTGGCAAACTTTGACACACAGAGTTTTAGGCGACGTAAAATAATGTTCGAACGAATTTACCGGTGAATTTAGGCCGGTCTGTTTTGCAAATATATTGTCGAATAACATAGGAGCATCGGCAGTTTTAGAAAAAGTACCGTTTAATCTGATTAAACTCGCATTTCGCGATGGCAACTTTTATTGATCGTGCGAACTTTGATAAATGAATCGAAGTTGAATCAACATCGCCACCTGTGGCGCTAATGTATAGTCAGCGATGTTATAGAAACGAATATATCAATGACGGCAGACCATATATCAGAATGTACGATTATTGCCGCGATAAAACTTCATGACCTCGATTTACTTTAATGACTTCCACCCACGGCATTATCGAATAATTTAGGATCCGCTTCCTCGTAACAAATTGCACTTATTAACAGCGGTACTATCTGGATGAGGCAGAACTTTTACTCGCTTCATTAATTTCACTTTTAAATTGCTCCGCGAAAAATGCAAAAACTATGTTACACCGGTAATTGTTACGCTAATAATTTCCATTTTGCAAGCATTAGAGTTAGATAACAAGAAAAAAAACATATGTTGATCAGTGGTTAACAATTTCAAAATGTTCATTAGTAATTGACCGTATCATTGCGTGATATCGTTTAGTATTCAAGTCCCTCAACAGTTCGATCTTATAAATCAAATATTTCTTCGGGAATTTTTTCCGATACTTGAACAAACAACCGGTGGAACGTTTAGAGCGATATTAACGGAATTTGTTCTCCAAAAAGTCGGAATGTAACGACTCGAGAAAATGTCCTTTTTTGCCTTTTTCCTACCACCGGTGGATGGTCGTCCCAAATGCAGGGCGTTTCTCGGGAGTAGTTCATCGTGCCCCTTGGCTCGCCCGCCAGAAACGGACGTCGAAACCGCACGTCCGTTCGGAAAAAGTTATTCCCACCTACCAGTAAAATCCACTGTACGTGACTTTCCGCATGGCCGGCGACAGACGAGCCATTTTCTAACACTTTAACAGCATCTTTACTGACGCTTCAGTCTGTACATTTTCTTTAGCGCTGATTATATTTTAGAGACTTCTCGAAAAGTCGCTCGTTAGTACTCGAGGAACTTTCGACTCGATCAGTTGCAATGAACACTAAACATTATTCGATGCAACAATTTTGGTTCATTTATCGGAGCTGTGCACCAGAACACGAAGAAAATATTATAGTTAAAATCACACCACAAAATTGTGTAATGTTGGACTATACCGGAATTATGACAGAAATTATTATGTGTATTGTAATCTTTAGTGTAGAATGAAGTACATTACTAAAAATTACATCTGAATTGAAATTTTGACGGTATTTGGATGCTATTAAGGATAGTTTGTGTCTACTTCAACGAATAAAAATATAGACTAATGAAAACCTACTTTGACGATGCTGATACTTTAATATACTGTATTAAAGATACTTTCTCTCTTGAACCTTTAATTCTACAAATTTAATTTTAATGCTACCTTTAACAATCTATTTTGACGCTAAAACAGCGAAAATGGAAATTTGAGACATCATCAGGACGAAAGTAAAGGTTATATTATATTATTAGAATTGAAATCGAACCTATTTTGTTATCTTAGCTCTTACTATGTTGTAGAATTAAAGATTTAACATAAACTCAAAGCTTCGAGCACGTGTTTTAATTTCAGTTATAATTCTGGTGTGCGACATTATAAAATTTTGTGGTGATGTTCACCACAGCATTTTCTCCGTGTAGTTTCCGCTGGCTCACATCCATCGCGCGATAAAAATCAGTTATTCCAATGCAGCACGAATTCTATTTCAATTTTTATCGAGTGCAATGTTGCGCGTCTGAAGAAGCGTTGTCTCGTTGGTGTAGCGTACACGTATAATATCGTAGATAAAGGCTCGCATCGTCGGATCTTATTTAGATGATATATCGCGTGGAGCGATCATTTGTCAATTGCTTTTTCGACGACCGTGCGCGAGAGACAATTAACCTGGTGCGCGCGCGCAAGTATTACTCAAACATCACGTGAATCGTGATTGTGTGCATGGGGCAATACGCTCGAAGTCAATCGATTTTTGAAGGAGGTAGGGAAGAAGGACGCGCGGAGCGAGAAAGAAAATAACGGAGGAGTTCGTCTCTCTCCATTTTCTCTCTTCCACTTCCTGATCCCGGAGGCGGCAGACGGCCGCGGGTCAACGCGGCTCGTTTTTCATTAATTGAAAGTAAACTTCAGGGAGGGAGAGAGAACTGGTCCCCAACGCTCGGGGGAATCTTTGGGCGAAGTCATTCGAAGTGAGTCTTGAACTTGCGTCCTGCCGCCAATCCCCGTCAGCTGGTTTGTATAATATAAGAATTTGCAGAACTCGAAGTCGTTAACGCGCGAGACCACCGTCGGTGACGCCTGTCGCGACCCGGCCGCGATGAAAAAGCGGCGCCGAGAAAGCGATCCGCGATCAGGCGTTAAAAACCCTGTCGCCGTTCCAAAAATACATCGAATTCCCGCGGTAAATTCGCGAAAATCCGCAGTGCTTATACGGGAGCTCTTTCGTGTTTGCCGACGCGTGAGATGCGGTTGGATGCATCGTGGAATACATCAACGATTACTCGCGCGCGGGGCCGAACTTTGAAATTTTGGGATGGTAAACTTGTAGCGGAGGACTTAAACGAAAATGTTACGAAGGACGTCTTATAATCCCTCATAGCTTAACCCTGATCAGCGCGAGCAAATTTGTAGTGCAAACGTGCAATGCGCTCGTGGTCGGGCTCGTGTATAAATATACGTGTATGTGTGCGTACATGAGATTGCGATGAAACTGTCGCGATTCGTTCCAAGAAAATGCTTGTCTCGGTAATGAGAGCGCGTGTCGAGAAAAACTTATAAATCCCGGTAAATTTGTACTAAAATCGCGATTGTTGGGCTATTTAGTTATTTAAGCGATTGGATAAAAATTTCAGTCGAAACTTCCATGACTTCCCGATCGTCGGATTTGCAACGTGCGCACGACGTTGAAAAAGAAAAAAAGAAAATGGATCGGACGCGATCATTGACTCTCGTTCGTTGAGCTTAAGCGAACAGCCAATGCATATTTCTTCCGTCGAGTCTCACGACAGTGAAGGGATGACCGCAAAATCCTTCTCGGCCAATAAAAGGGTCGGTGTAACGCGAAGTAATTCGCTCGCGGATAAAGTGGATCACCGAGCATTGCCAATTTAGTGGATTCCCTCTCTCTCTCTCTATCTCTCTCCTCCCTTCTCCTTCTCTTTTCCCCTCTTAGGAGCTCCCTCTCTTCCCTCTCACGCCGATCGTACACCGTTGACGAGGTTTTAATTACGCTAATTACTCGAACGACATGGCGGTCGGACGGAACGTGTATCGTCGTGGGAAATGCCCGGGCTCTACGCGGAGCGTGTTAAAATAGATATTTACTGACCTGGATTTCGCAATTCCTCGACATCGTAGTCGCTAGGCGGTAGTTGTGATTTCTTGTTACCGTTTCTACCTAAAATACATTACACAAAGGCGGTTTTACATTGGTGCTCTACGGTAGGCGCGTGTACGAGAAGTGGTAATGGACGGTCTCACTTAGGAATCGTGAAGTAAATTAATGTCGCATTCGTTCTATCGGATGTCCCTGTCGCCTGATCCCGCGAGGTAACGTTACTCTACCTAATTCGGCACTTTCGGCGATAATGCTGCATCACGGCGCAATTTTGATCATAACTTTTCTAACCGCTGTTCTATCACATTGCACACACTCTCATTGTGTGTGTATATATATATATATATATATATATATATATAAAACAGGTACACATATATAAATCGTGACAGAATACGTAGGATATGTTTATGTGTGATCAATCAATTACCGTTCTTTTTCATCGTCGACGTGGGTTGGTAATACGGCGGTGGCATTGTAGATGTTGTCGAAGGTGCCGGGATTTCTGCGTCAGAATAAACAAGCGGTGTATTTTAGCATTAACTTCGCGCGACCATGTAAAAAATTGCATTCGCCGCGGATACGAGGCAATATTGGCGATATGCATGAATCTGTTGTGATATTCACTCCGCAGTCGCGCGCGTATTATCGAGAATTCCATGCGGAAAACAAAATTATCATCGCGCGACACCGCTATATTTAGAGATCAGAGTTTTCAACAACGTAATAAAATATCACGTGAAATGATACAATCGTAATTTCCACGAAAGTTCTCTCGCATGAAGTGACTATGTCCGTCACAAATTTAATGGGCAATTATGGTTAATGCTCGCCCGGAGAAGTATGCCCGACCTCGCCCGCGTCGCTCGTTAACGACGAAGGCTCAAATGTCTTTAAGTAACTGACTATTGGAAACCAATTATTTCACCATTAGCGCCGCAGACGTTGACTTCGAATAATCGATCCTAGATAAACCATTACGTTACAACGTTTGCTCGATACTTTTCAATGTGCGAAGTTAGATGTTTGCGCCCGGAAAACTCGACAAGATGTATCTTCGCGACGAGAATTTTGCTTCGCCGTGTCCTTTCGGGGATGTACACACGTGCGATACATTTATTACTGTCGCTAAACGACTTACCGTCTAGTTTGATGTCACCATCCGTTCCGCCGAGTGAATTTTGCGCCACGCATTTGTACGAACCGAAGTCTTTTGGGCCGACGTTCCTTATCTTCAGCATCATGTACTTGTTGTAACCGTTGTCGGTAGATACCGCCTCGTACTTGTCGCCTGTAACCGAATGGTAATTGCCTGTGCCAATAAGACCAAGTTCTCCGTCTTCCGTATAGACTTACAATTGTAAAGTTACGTGATAAGAAATATTTTTTTTTTATCGTTGAAGCGTATCGATATCGTGTTCCGATATTTTTTTATTGGCACCGCTCCGTTTATGCACACTTCGAGAACTCAGAGTTAACGATTAATTTCTCGAAATTTTCGCGATTGTTTTACGACGAGTTGGAAAGAAATATTACAGAAAGGATGATGAAGATCCGTTCTATTTTCATATGTTACTTCGTCGAAAATCGATAATACATGAGTATAGAACAGCGTCAGACCATATCAGACATGCAGCGCAGTTACGAAGGGTAATGAGTATCGAATTTTTAAAATTACCAGAGACTATCATGTCGCCGTGTTCGGTTGTCCAATAATTGATCGAGTTCGGGTAAGCTTCGGTGTGACATTCAAGTGTGACATCTTGTCCAATATACGCTCCTTCCAACTGATTTGGTATCGATAGCATAGGTGGAACTGTAAAATGTATGAAGATAAAATTCACTATATATGCTGTATATATATTTGAACTCTCGCAATAAAGAATACATGAGAGTAGACAAAATTATTCTTCATCGGCATTATTCACCAGTGTGGAAACCGTAAGAATAATAACGAAAATAGTACGACAGATATATATTAGAGAATCTAATTGGTAAAAAACCAAAGTATAATTAAAATCGATTTTAAAGCTAACGTTGCTCGTAAGAACCTGCTATATGAATTTACGTGTCGCGTGTGTATTTATACATGTTTATACGTAAAAGCACAAATGGAGCGCAATTAAAATTAAGCAAAGAACAACCGAAAGAATTATTCTGTCCAAGGTTGAGGATTGATTAGGGTAGCGGTATGTATCTATTAAATATCAGTTGGCATACTCATTAAAACAACGGTGCTGGTCCGTGCAAACATGTGTTCCAAAAGGGCTCCTTTCTAAGTCAGAAGCCGTTTCGAAACGTCCGAAAATTTCAATGAAACGTTTACGAAAAAGCGCAACTAACACGCAATCCACGTTGCATGCATTTCTGCATACGTTTTCACTCTGGTAGTTGTCATGATTTAAATGCGCTGTCTGAAATAAGCAGCTGCATGCGGTAACATGCAACGTAAGCTGCGTGTCGGCTTTTTCGAGCCACCCTCTGACACTTTTGGAGGTACAAAAGCGGGGGACTGTAACACAAAAGAACCTTTTGCCGATATGCGTTTGCTCTAACTTTATTTACTAGTTTAATGAAGGAGGAAAATTATATCCCTTCGTTTTTCTATTTGAATAAGGACATTTTTTCTTCATTTATTTTTTAAAGTAGTTGGCCCGTAAAGTATCGAATTTTCTGTGATGATATTAAGAAGCTCCTTTAAAAGTTTATTATTTATTGAAGAAGACTTTCCATAACTTTACTTAACTATTTAAGTAATAAATGTTAATTTTGAGCGTGCGTGACATTGGGATAAATATTTATACAATATTACAAACATGTAAATATTATTCATCTTTTATTGATTAATGTTTCATTTATATATCAGTTTAGCTAATAGAGGTGCATAACAGAATGTGATACATAAATATTTAAATATGTATATATACGCATATATCGCGAGCATTATTATAAATTGTAAATTTCCCATGGTTATATCTTCCATACAATATGGTCTAATATTTTGAAATTTTTTTATTATATGTCTCTAGTTTAGTCTTTAATATCTGTAGTTTTCCATTAAAATCCTAAATGTGGCTTAAAAGGAATTAAAAATAAAAGTTAAAAACAGATTATTAATTTTAAGGAACATATATAAAAAGTATCATCTTCACTTGCGAATATCTCCGCTTCCGAATAATCAATCGTTTCTTAACTTTTTAGATGTATAGATAGTATTTTCATCAATATGTAGATAAAAACTTTAAAAGAGTTCCTAAAAAATTGGCATAATGAGCCAACTACTTTAATACTACGGTAATTAAGGAAGATATCATGGCACGATTTATAGGAGAATTTAATCGAGCCATCGTATTCCGAAACTATCGTCCTGTGAACTTCTTTCATAAGTAATATCGCTACTGATTGTTCTGAAATATATGCAGAATAAAACTAAACTTTCTGATAAGAGAAAAATCCTTTTCAGATAGTCTGGTGCCTCATATACATATAAAAAATATCCGAGTTTTAAAGATGTAGGAGCTCGTCGTTAAATTTTCAATTTCTCGCGCGAGAAGTTAGTAAGAAGTCAACTCGTTATTTTGATAGTCGGATTTGATATTTACCAAGTCTAAGTACCACTTTAAAGAGAAAGAAAAGGCTCGTTTCACAAAGGACTTGCGTCCCAATTGATATTGGTACATCGTGGACGGGCGGTCGTCGTTCTCCCTCGATCGATATAGAGATGCCTCGATGCATCGGCAGTATCATGTCATAGTTTCGTCTTTTACGGACGGGCGTAAATCACGATTTACTAGCAGCGGCTGCACTTCCGACAGAGCTACGGAGGGTAGTTTTTCCACCTATCTCCTTTCCTCAATCATCCCGCTGAGCTATCGATAAATCTAAGGGCCGCAAGCAACGCTCGGATTCCAATTGCACATCATTCGATACGTACACGGTACAAGTTGCAATTTTTACTCGTCAAATTTCACCGACGTCCTGACACGTCTGAAGAATCTTCTCCTTTAAATTTATCTCATTTTTGCACTTCTTATTGATCCGGCCGTTTAATTACAGAAATTGACTCAGCCAATACACATGAACGTTCAGTAGCCAGAATCTGTCTCAGGGACTATAGTTTCGGATAGAACGGCTCGCGCAATTTTAATCGCCAGCTCCGTTTTCCGTTCTCTTTAATATTCCGGAAACAAAAAAAAAAGAAATCTCGTGTTTATCGAGTCATTCTCCCGCGATTAAACAAACATCGCCGGGGGAAAGCGGCCCTCGAGAATATGGATTGCGCTGTAATCGCGCGCAGCCCGCGATAATGACGGCATCCGCGATGTGCTGAAGATAAAGTCACTCTGAAAAAGTTGTTCGCCGATGTATCTTTATGATACACGACGGGGAATTAATTCACGCTGTGCGCTGGTAATACCCGCGCGTTTATCATGCGCCGTGCACCGTCATTGGATCAACATCCAAGAGAGAATACATAACGCAACCTCTGCTTACCGTGCGCGCGAGAGAAACTTTGAACGTCGCGCGTGGGCATGGCTGATCGAAAAGTTGACGCTCCGCGATTCGTGACCCTCGTACGAAATCCCCGCTCTACCGTCGCGTAAGGCAAATTCCTCGGACGATTATTAATATTTGCGCTCGCCCGACTCGGAGGCGGGGACGCGAGACGCGTAGGAACTAACGTGCCGGAAAAGACGGCGCGGAAACGCATTTCGCGGCCCAAACTGAGTAGAACCACGGGAGCTACCGGACGGATAGAGGTGGGCGGATGAAACGGCTGCGCGGGGACGAACGGTCGCATATCGACCATATCTGGGTCAAGTAGCCGGCCATAAATCGCTGGCTAAATGAGACGTTGAAAACCGACCTAATGCATGACGCAACGCGGAGGATATGCTGCTACCCGGCGAGGAACGACCGTTCCTCATCGCGCTGTAACCGCGACAACGTATATTCCCAAGTGTGACCGACCCCGCTCTTCCGCTTTCGCACATAAATAAATATATCTTCATCTCACGGGGGAGTTACTCATTCTCGAATTTGACGCAGCGTGAAATATATAGCGATGCTAATTATCTCGTAATGTATATCGGCACGCGATTCTCGCCGTTACGTCAAACGACTCTTGTCGTATTTCACGCGAATACGTATCGCCAATCGGTGCGAATGTACATTTTTGGCCGAAGAGAGATGCTCCCTCAAATGATGCATTATCGTGCAGTCCACTTCCGTGCTCTCCGGACGAATCCGCGCGCGATAAAACGCGGCAGTGCCGCAAAGCGTTTATAGCGTCTGTTAAGAACTCGCTATAACACGCGGTTGGCGTGCCGTTGAGAGTCCAATAAAAAGCAGATCATCAGTAGCGATATTAGCGCGGGTTATGTATCAGGGAAAACTAGTGGCACTATTTCATTCCAAACGTTTATGAACCACGTCTAGCTCATTAAAAGTATAATATTCTCCCGCATTGTGTTTTACCGCCGCTTCCAGAGACCGGCATTTACCGAGTTATGCGTGCCTCGCGATCGACGAGGCATGATAAAAACGGTTTTCCCTCCGTCATCCTGTCTTATCATCTTTTCTCGCACAGAAATATACGCGGGCATTCTTGCGCGACAATGGTCGTTTCACCCGGAGTTTTATCCCGCCCTTATCATAATACCGAAATGCATAGTATTACGATGACATTGTGGTTTTCGCTAATGGCGCGCATACACACACGGAGGAATCGATAATGTTAACGTCCAAACCGATGTTCAATAAAGTGGTATTGATGTAAAATCAATATATTCCGATATAATCCGTGATACATATAGATATATTTTCGTATCGAGATATTTACGGCATTATATTACGGCAAATGTGTGCATCGAGGATCGAAAGAATAAGAGCGTTTTCAATGTATTTCTTTCAATTAATTTTTCCTGCACATTTAATTTAACAATTAGTTTATCGCTATAATTACTATGTTACGATATTCTTCTCGAAGATAAGATTTATAACATCTAAGAGGTAAAATAATAATTTTGAGTACAGATTCAAAAGTCAGACGTCTGCAGGAATTTCAGAATTCATCGGACGAGTTTAAAAATTGAGAGGTTTCGAATATTTTCTATAAATAACATTTCAAGTACCGAGTCACTCATATACGGACGTTTTAATCTATGTTCGATTATCCGAGGCGATCCTCTGAACTTTCGATTGGTTCAGTTTCGATACCCGCGCGCCCTGGAAAATAATTCCCAGAAACTTTTTCAATCAGAGAAATCAATATTAAAATCGCTGGCTTCGCGAACTATTGGTTTTATTTGAATTCGTTAGGTTAATGGATAGCAGAGCCACCACTTTACGAATATTTTGGAATGCTTTTTGAACCGTATTCATAAATAAACATTAAAATATCGCGGTAAAACGCTCTTTGGTGTTATTCGCTATTTTGACGTTATTAGAAATCCCACCGTCTACAATCAAACATCAATAGAGATCGTTTCTTTGCTATTCGTGTGGCGTTTATGTCGGCTGTGGATTACACGAAGTAGAGACAAATATCCGCGAACGTTTTACGTGCATGCTCAAAATTCCCCGATAACGCGAGGATATTAGTAACTTACATTGTACACGCAGCAAGACCCTCTTGCTGACCGATGGCGGAACGCCGTTCGAAGCGATGCACAGATAAGCCCCCATGTGAAGACGACTGATCTTCACGATATGCAGTACTTCGCCATCCACGACATTCACTGAAACATGAAATATGGTCGTGTATATCAATATAAGTGTATTTTTCTTCAAGTTTTGGCAAAACATCTGTTACGCGATTGTTATGCATGTTATTTCAATATTTCTATTTGTGAGTTTTTTCCTATGAAATAACAGATTTACCGGGAGATAAATATTCGTTCGTGTGGAAATATACACACACCTACGCGCGCACGTGTTACGGACCCCCGCTGTGGAATCTACAAGCAATTAATTAATAATCGAATTTTCAATTAAACGATACTTTTTAATTAAAGCGTGTTGCGCGTTGTAAATAACAGATCGCTGAAAAATCCCCGCATCATGTTCCGCCCAAGGTAATTATTCTAGAATATGTAATACAATAATAATACAGTTTGCAAAACGCGCAACTGGTCGCAGTTGTAATTCTTCTCACGAATTAATAAGCGCCGGCGCGGTCGCGCCGCGTTAATATCGGCGTTATTTCGAAACGTGCGGATATCGATAATGTCGACAAAGAAGGCAGCATGCGACGGAGCGCCGGGCGCAACTGAAAGCGCGATGCGCATATGCGTCGAAACTTTTATTGCATGTCGTGTGACAAAGAGCACTTTGCGCCTTCCTAGAGAGCTATTTGCATCTACGCTGCATTCATTTCTGGCGTGTTGGTTGATATGACTGGCGCAGATAGATTAAACTCGGGCAAAAGGCGCAAAGTAAAGGCGAGTTATGCCCGGGCACTTTGTCACAAGGGCTGCTTAGACATTAAAGACAGCTGCGTGCTGATATTTGCTGGATAATATATGGATACAATTATGTCGTCATTATTCGTTTGGATTCTCTTTCGCGCCCAGATCTCGTAATATCCGCGATGTACGAGGCGAAAATGCGAATTACGCGTTATTCGATGCTTTTTCATATAGCACGTCTTCTAAAGAAATATCGCGTCTCTGCGAATATTTATCGGGGAGCAGCGTCTACACCATTACCGCCGCCATTTACGCTAACGAATTATTTTACATCGGCGTTTGAAGGGAGAAACCGGAGGCATCGTTTATTTTCATAATTCACATCATAAGCGACAATATCGTGCGCAAGCGAAACGTATATTACAGCCGAACGTGCCTTTACCCCCATTTTGAGAGCGATTACATAGGTAACGCTTTGCCGACCGTGGCCGGAATAAAGCAGATCGTCATATTAGCGGAGAAACTGCAGTATTTGATGAAATGATCTATGGTAACCCCGTTGTCGCCACTCAATGGATTACAAGTGCCATGTACGCGTTCCATCTGCGTGTAGGAATTATCTGCGATATATTCAACGAAAGGGGGAGAAAGAGAGAGAGAGGGGAAAAGGAAGAGGGGGGGGGGGGAAGGAGAGAGCACCTCTCGCATATTTTACTTACATCGACCGAACTGTCTTTTATTACGCGTGAAATTGGAGAGAGTGAAAAAATAGATGCACCGTGAATCGAGAGCGCTGTATGTAGCCGCGTACATTTACGTCGCGTACAATTTGCTTGATAAATTATTCATGCAGTGTAATGGTAATTGGTTGAAACTTAAAACTGTTATGGAGTTGAATCACGCGGCAAAATTAAGATAATTATTCGTTCTAACGGACACAGCTCCTCTGATGTCTTTGAACTTGATATATGTTGCCGAGAGTATTCTCCCGAGTAACCTCCAGAAGGTCTTAAAGTTTTAAAGGTTTCAAGGTTTTCTTTCCAAATTACTTTAACGATTTATTTCGCGAAACGACAGCGAGCTGCTTTCACGGCCGCTATCGACGATGCAATTATCGCATTATTTATTTGAATGATCAAATTTTCATCCCTTTTGTGTTTATAATTCATCGTTTAGAACATACTGTTCGCGGTTCAATGTGTAAAAATAAAAGTATATGAACGATATAAAGTTTAAAATGTTAGATATGTGACAAATTACTATTTCGTTGCAACCACAAAGTAATTACATCTATTAGATACTTTCTTCAATTTGGTATCACGATATCGGAAATATCTTTGTCACTTAATATCACGAGAGACCAATATCGCGCACAAAATAATATGTCACAATGATGCGACCATTTTGTCGTACAGCTTTATTGCATGAAATACATGTGTATCCTAAATAGGACAATTCGCGAAATGATTGAGGTTGGCGTGGCTTTCTTCGTCGCCATTCAGTTTAAACTGATACCCGACATTTCGAGAAAATGCAAAGGAACGGTGCGGCGTACAGCGCGACGGGAAACCTATTTAAGGCCCTTTTTTTTGCAATAAAGTTGAAAGCATCGTGAGCTGCGAGGAACTTTACGTCCATTCGACCTATCTGTGTAAGAGCAATAAGATGTTATAAGAGCATAAAGTGTTGCGAGTCGCGTGATGCTCTTAAATGCACTTTCCGTTCTCTAAAAGTACTTTACGCTATTTTCTCCTTCCTTTATGATTTCTCAGTTTCACTCACTTGTATTTAAGCAATTAAGTGCGCTATATATTGGAGTAATACACTTATATTAGAACGTGCTATGGCGTAATCAAATACAACAATAATAATTATATAACGAACAGGAAGTAATGTTCAATTTTATAATAGATATCTAATTTAAATGACACGCCAAATCTTTGGTAAAAATTTCATGCATTCTTGGAGCAATTACTGGACAGTTTATTAATTTTTTGTCTAGTATAACTGAGGAGTGAAACTTGGAATCTCAATCAAGATGTGACACTTTTCCTACAGTTATTGCGCACAAAAAATGCGCAAAATCTGAACCCATTTGCTGAACAAAAACAGAACGGGATATCCACATGGGGCGGGACTAAAACTGCGAGTCATTAAATTTCACCGGCGGCGGCGCGACTGAAGATTCCGACGTTGAAAGAAAACGCAACGCTATATAGACGTGACGTGGCGATGAAAGCGGCGAAAGGGATAAAGTTGTTACCCGGCCAACAGTGGGACGCGAGAGGATGCTGAATCCCTGGTAGCCGGCCCCGTGCTACAAGCTACGCGGCAAACCTATCTATTGTTCCATAAACAATGCAGAGTGCCGGGAGATTCTGCCAGCGGGTCGCACTTTCAGGGGGTTTTAATCAAGTAGTCCCGCAGGCCCTGGTCGGAACTACCCGCTTACCGGTTTAGCGGGAACCTTTAAAACTTTCGGCTTAATGGGAAACCGCAATATGGCTCGACCGGACGAAATTTCACGGCGGACGCGCCGCGGCAGGCGCGAACAAAGAGAGAGGACGCGAACAATTATTATTTTTTGGAGGGGGGGTTGAATTTTTATCCGTTCCCCGCGCGATCATCCCGGGGGTGACGCACCGGTGGCGGAGCCACGACGATCCGTTGTTATTGCACAGTGGGGACGGATGATCGATGTCGATCGAGATTAGAATTTGTTATCGTCATGTGTCGCGCCGATTTTCGCGCCTTGTCGCATTACATTCCGAGCGATATCGTTAATGGAGCTCTCGCCGACTTGTATTTACACCTACTGATCCTTTCCGCGCTTTTCTCTCTCTCTCTCTCTCTCTTTTTCTTTTTTTGTTTTATTTATTCGCCCGTATGTCGCGAATTTTTCGTTTTCTCTTTTAGATTGTTTATTACATAAAATATTACGCTTCTGTGTCGCCTCGATCACAGTTACATTTCGCTTATTTGCAAAAGCTCTTCCGGCAATGCGCACGGTGAAACGAGACGCGCTCAAAATGCGTAGATCGCCAGAAAAAAACAACACGCGTGATAACGTGTGACGCGCATATGCCAGCGACGGATGTCAAGCCTTTCGTGTGTTCGCTCGGTAGAGTGCATTATTTAAATCTCCGAGCAATTTAAATTACAAATATGTATTGCGTGACCTGTATTTATTGCGGCTGAAATTTGGAAAAAAGTCCATCGAGGAATTTCAAAGGTTTCGGCAGGAGATGTGGATAAGATAATCATTCAATTATTACGTCGTGTTTCTCTCTCGTTTAGTTCGCTTACACGAGGAAAAATAATTTGACTGCTGTAGCGGAATCATATCGTTGCTACTGCGTGTTCGTTGCGACAACGATAAAATTTCGTCGGCATAATCAAATTAACGATTATTCGTAATTAAAACAGAAACAGTTTTGTTATCAAGATAGAGAACACTCTGCCGATTGAATTTGAAACATTCACATTGATTTGCTGTTAGAATAAAATAGTATTTCGCTATATTTACTAATTTCCTCTTACAGCAAATTAATTTGTAAATTCAGCAAGAGAAGCATACAACTGCATACTCGATCATGTATATAAAATAGCACGTCTCTTAGTTTTGTGTTATAAAAGGATCTGTTTCCCGTTAAATAAATAAATAGATAAAATCNACCGTATTCTCCAGATTTGGCCCCGTGCGACATTTTTTGTTTCCAAACTTGAAAAAGTCACTCGCCGGGCAGAAATTTGAGTCGAATGAGGAGGTCATCGCCGCCACGGAGGCCTTTGCAGACTTCGAGAAAACGTATTTTTCAGATGGGTTAAAGAAGTTGGAGCATCGCTGGGTCAAGTGTATCGAGCTGAAAGGAGACTATGTTGAGAAATAAATCGCCACTTTTCCAAAATTTTCGTTTTTCTTTTGTAGGCTAAGTACTTATCGGACCGCCCTCGTAAAAGTGTCGAATTTGTGCAGCAAGCAAAGACCGATTTGTTTATTGCAAGGTGCAAAGAAAGACGTGCGCCGCGGGCAGATACGTATTACATAAGTATTACGCTCACATATATCGAAGTTATAGACGTGCACATGACGCACTACGTGATATTGCCTACGTCGACCCAGAAAAGGATCGGCGTCCACGCTCTAACGTTATTAAACTTCAGCAAAATTGGCTTTCCGATCGTCGGACTTGATAAAGTTTCGACGCGTTGCGCGTGCTGTCGGAAACGTTTCGAAATTTTTCACGGGACATTACGCGTCTGCGAATGACGTGGAAATCTTTCGTGTCTCATCCGCCGTTTTAAACAGCGAACGTGTCGAGCAACGGCGTGCGGGCGGGCGTTCTTTCTTGCGCGGAAAAGAACTCCGAAATAAATTAGCGTCCATTCACGTCGATGCCCGGGCGTGCTTTGCATAACGTTCTCCGCGGTATCCTCGGCGGCGTAAAAATAAGCGAACAGCTTACTCGAAGACGAAGTGGAGGGTTGGCCACCTATTTGGGAATTAGTACGTGATGTATTCCGGCCCATAAGCGAAGGATGGCTCGCAGATATTTCATCCCGTCCCCTTTCCTCGTAGCCTTAAGTGCCCTTTTTCGCGTTATTACCGGGAGATAACCCGGGTACATTCATTCCCGGGTGAAATCCTCGGCCAACGATTATTGCTGCTAATGTATCCGCGAATGTCAGGCCGGACGTACGTAAGTGATTTTTATGTATTTATTTGCGTCCGCTGCGGAAATGTTTTTGCGCCTGTGTTAACGGCAATAAATGCGTCATGACAAACAGCATACTGAATTGAGGTATCGAAAACAAATACGACGTTAATCGATATTTTTATCACCTCGATTCTTACAAATGTGACGTTGCGGAAAATATGTCTCTAACGAGACACACTTTTTTATTATACGCACATTGTATAATTTGTATACATGACCTTTATTTGTCTTTGCGCGGAAAGTGGGAAAAAGGTCATTCCGTTCCGTCAGATTTTTCAATATTACCGAGCACGAACAGTTGAACAACTCAGGTATCATCAGGTTTGTTTGCGATGCAATCGGCGATATGCATGCGTGCGAATATAAATACCCGATTCGTTTTCCGGAGCGCGCTCGAAAGTTGACGCGAATAATCAGTAGGACGCCGCCACGTTGACGGTCGGGCCGGACTCGCGAGAGACGCGCGCGCGCGGACGAACGAAATCGCTTGTTACCGCTCGTTCAGATTCAGGCTCCGAATATCAAGGATCGATTGTCGTGGATGCTTGACGTCACCGGGGGTTGAAAGACAAATTACGTTTGCGGCGTGGCATCGCGAAAAGCGGATGAAAGACGGGGCTATTATATTCCAGTTCCCAGCGAGAAATTTCTCAGATAATATTGACTCCGTGCTGAACGGTGACTTTACCAGCGGTTTGGAAGGCACAAAGGAACCTCAAACGGTAACGAGAAAACGTAACGTGCCTCTTCACCGCAAGCATCGGTGTACCGCCGCGCAGCCATCGGGCCGTTCGATACCGATTCGAGCCGGAGTGTGTTCGCATCGGCATGGAGCGGTGGAATGTGTACGTGTGTGTCTGTTTGCACGTGTGTATGCGCGAAATGAGTGCGAGGGTATAGTCGACTTTGCGCCGTGCTTTATACCCGGTGCACATCGGCCCCTATTCTCCTGTACGTTCGTCTCCCGACAGAGAACGGCGGGAAACTCAGCTCGTTGTCGGTTTCGATTTTCCAGTCGCGTCGCGTTATGTCGGCCTCGCGTCGACAAGCCGTGGTCGCATTAACGGGGGAAGTCTTCCCAGGATTCGTGAGAGTATCAGCGACGGAGATACGCGACGTGTCTCTGTCTTTCATTTCCTCCACCCTCCCCCCTCTCATTCTCTATCCTCCTCGCAGATATAAACAAGTGTGCGGGAGGAGAGGTACACGCGCATTCGTGACTTTACGTATATACATTGAACGACCGGTGAACAGTACATATATATAAATGGATGAGCAAAAGCATGAACACACACCGATCCGCGATAATCGTGTGGGTGTGTGCGGTGTAAGGCGGATGGTCGCGCGCGGACATATACGCGCGAGCGAGTTTAGAGTCCTTCGAGGGAGATAGCGGAAGGAGAACCGGTCGGCTGGCGTTGATGGGATCGGAGGAGGGCGCGGACACGATGGACAGGTAGAGAGCGAGCGGGCGAGTCTTGGTATATTTGAAAAGGTGGAGCAAGGCAATCGCGTTTTCCGGGCACGAAGCGCGCGAGCGTAACGCGCCGTCGACGAGTGTCGACGTGCACGCGTTTCCATAACTATGAGGCCGATTCGGACGCGAACCTCTCTCTCATCTCGCGGTATCGCTGTTGCAATACCGACCTTCGCGCTAAAAGCAACGTGGTCTCGTCGTCGGCCGGCCGACGTTATCGCTCTCTTATGAACGATCGCATTAAGGACAGGCGCGACTATTCGCTCCCAACCGCCCTCTCGCTCGTTTATTCGCGCCCCGCCGGTGCTCTAATTTCCCACCCGCGCCTTCCTTTATCTTTCTCTCGTATCCTCACCATCGCCCTTCCGCACGATCAGTTCCGGCCTGTCCGCCGGAGGTAAATCTCCCTCGTACCTGCAGGTACCTCGCGCCACCATCACCGACGCCGCACACACCCCCGTCTCCGCTGGTACTGCCAGCACCACCACCGACAACGGCACACCTCGGACGCGCGATAGTTTTGCTAAATTCGATTTGCTTTCTCATCTCTCTCGGCCATTCTTTTTCGGTTCCTCGCCTTGAGGCGGCCGAAGGGGCAGACTGCGCGCCGACGGCGTGTACCTTTGGCTCGGGAAGAGGCAAGAGGAGCCTATACTTTCTCGGAGGGTGTCTGGAGGCTATCAGGCGGGAAGTAATGGCGTTAGCCCCGTCCCTCGGGGCCCCAGAGGCCAACACATCAGTTAGTAACGCGGTCGTACGGCTCGAACGCGCGCCATATTCACCAGCGCGGTATTTCGTCCAATTACGCGGATAATCTGACGCTTCTCTCGAATGACGAATCGCCGGCTCGGCAGAAGGCGCCTGTGCGCGTCGATTGATATTGATCGCGCATCGATACCTGGGCCCGATTTTGCCGATTCGTAATTACCGGCGCCGCCGAAAATTGATTACGCGAAAGACACCGGGGGAGCCGGAGGGGCACGTAATCAGATTTGTACGCGCAATTTGTCGGAGGGCTCGTCGAATATACGTCGTGTCTCTAATGTTCCGGAAGTACACTTTTCATGCTCTGTAAGACGATATTGAGTGGGTTTGTCAGATTATATCTTGAAAGGCGTCCTAATTCCGGTGGAGAAATTAAAAACTCACGAAACCTTTAAAGGTTAAGAAAAATGTCAGCGGCTCGGGAAGTTCACGGCGAGGCTTGCGATATAAGCCGCCCTACGCTTTCCGGAAGGTGTCAGATATTGAATTCGCGCGTTTTCGTGACGATGGAGAGAAATTCCAAAAATTCCAAGCGAATATCATTTAAAGCACTCGGTGTAAGTAGACGACGTACATAACGATTCGGTATAAATAAAGTATTCATATCTTCTATTAGGCGTCAAGCCTCTTGATACCGATACTCTACGTACATAAAAATTTATCTCCTTTTTACGGGGGGCGAAAACGTTACGTCGTCTTATAACTTTATATTTATCGGCGCTCTTTAACATATAAGTGGATATTTAAAAATGCAAATGGTTATCGCGTTTATATTTACCGTCCTAATTTAAGGTAACGCATACGGTTAACGCTCGCGCTCGTGTAACACCGCGCCCGCGCGAATGGCTTTTCTCACCTTTCCTACGTTACCGGATTTTTCTACCGCGTGCATTCACCGGGTATCTTCTATTTACGATAAAATTTGGTAACATTCTATCTTCGAACGCATCGCGAAATTGCGCCCGAACGACGCGAGAAAAAGTGTTGTTTTTTTACGGCCATGCGATGCCCGCGTGTTAATGAACGGTGCTTAAGCGCGCGCGCGAGCTTTTACCAGAATCACGGGAAAAACCGCTGCTACTAGACGTTCGTGAAATAGATCTGAATGCAGACGAGTTAATTGAGGAGCGGGCGAAAAAGAGAGAGAAAGAGAGAAAAAAGAGAGGAAATGTGAGAGAGAGAGAGGGGGGGGGGGAAAGGCAGGGGGGAGAGGAAAAAGTTTCTAGGGAGTTAATAATTCTGAATACGTTGTATTTTGATCTATGTTGAAATGCTAGAGAGACCGAACTAATTACGAATAATGTCGCGAATAAATGAATTAAATGGAATGTAATTTTGCGCGTGAACTTTGACGCGCGATAACTGATATTTGATTAACCGCAGACATGACGCATTATATATATTTTATATATATTGTAGTGTGCAATTTTGCGTGTAAACGATTCCGAGGTAATAGTTCGGAGATTTTTACGGTCGAGATAAACGGTCTATCCGGTATATTCTCAGCATTTGTATCGTTATATCCTATCTCCCGTGGAACTGAAAAGATGCTCCGATAGGTATAATTAAAAGCGTAGTTTATACTTTCTTCTTCTTAACTTTCCGACTATCGCGTTAGTTTCTGTTTAGCATTGCTCCACGCGCTCGTTTTAATGGACTTTACCGGGAGTTCGTAATAATGTACCTGCAGCTGAGAAAACTTTCGAATAACAGCGTCAAATGTATCAAATTCGATAGAGATAACAATCGTGCCATATTCGTACGAGAGGCATGGCGTTTACAAAAGTAACATCGAGTGGAGTATAAGCTAAAGTTGTGGTAACGATCAACAGGACGAGTCTATTCATTTTGTATTCCATCCGCATCTTTAATTACTGCTTAATTACTGCCGGTCGTACTTGCAAATCAGTCACGAAGCTGCGGGTTAAAGCGGGATGAGCGAGAACGTACGGAAGGTAAACGGGCGTGCATCGAAAAACTTTTAATTCTCGTTAATTCGTTTTTAAAATTTATCAACGCCGGAACTTTACAATTACGAGTCTTAGCGGCTCGCGATGGGTCTCGGCATTGCCTCGCCGACGGGATAATCAGTGGATTAAACTATGTAATCGACTATTTTTCCATATCAGAACGCGACATCCATATTTAACAGTATCAGTTTATACGGCCAGCTTAGTAAAGGATAGTGGTTTACGATCTAACGCTTCCTCTGAACGCCCGTCGGCACCGGCGTATTCCTGGAAGGCAATGAAAATTTAAATTAGCGCAGAAATTAAATCCGACTTTTATCCTTTATTGAGGAAACCTTCCGGAATCTGCAGGCGGTTTGACGTCCCAGCTGCCCGCATATTTTCACCCCCGATCTCACCCGACCCGACCGACCGACGCGGGACGGGATTGTACTTTTTGGTCTCTTCATAATTAGCAATTAAGAGGGTAATTAGCATCGATCGAGATGGCTCCGAGAAGGCAGACGAGTTCTTACCACATGGCTATTTTCACAATGTCGGAACGAGACAGAAATATCACACCTGCGCCATCCTCATCGATTTATTGTTTATGGCCCAACTCAAGAAAGAGGTCACATGACTCTCTCCGCGTTCTTTACGACGGACATTTATATGATTGAACAATTAAATATCTAATATTTGCATTTTCTCGCGATTGTTCGCGAATTTAATTTCACAGACTATCGACAGAAAGAAAAGGAGAGGAGGAAGAGAGAGAAAGAGAGAGAGAGAGAGAGAGAGAGAGAGAGAGCTATTTTCGTCGCAAAAATGCTTCTCGATGGTGTATAAATCTGACCCATTAAAATCGAATTGTCTCGCAGGTGACTTCAATTGGTCGCCGGAATATCGTTCTTTCGTCGATTGCAACGTGATAAAACTACGTACGTACGTACAGTTAGCTAAAACGAGCGGGCACGAAATGACACGGGGAGGGAGCTCCTGAGAAACTCCCAATGCAAAATAAAAGAACTTTGCATGGGCGCTTGTCGCGCAGAAATCGAAGAAACCGTACCACGCGCGGCATACCTATATCTCGATGCATCGACCTCCAACTTCGAACTAGCTGCGAACTGCAACTGCACTCTTGGACACATTACAACGGAGTTTCGCGATATGCAGCGGTTATATCGCGCACCTGAATAATTGCGTTCTGGCCGCGGCTTACTCGACTGAATTTTGATGTCGGGCCAGCGGGGGAAATAATTGATCGTTAAAGCGGAGCGCGATGGGTGATACCGGCTTAGAAATTTCGTTGTCCACGTTATTTGCCCGCTTTTATTTATTCATTCCTGTTCAGTTTTTTTTTTTCTCTTTTTAATGGTAAATACGATATACCCGCATGTAACAAACTTTCGATCACAGTCGATAATACAACTTCATTTCTGAGTAAAGATACAACAGAGTAATTCTATCCAAAAGTGTAAATAATTAATGATAATCACTAATTGATACAAACATGTTATAATGCGGTTATCAGTGCTCGGTATCAGAAAATTGATAAAATATACTATATTAAAGAGGATAAATTTAATTATCCTGATATTACCCGTTGGCCAACGCATGGTTTCACCGTCGAGCTTCATTGTGCCTATTATTTTGTATTCCATTTAATCGCTAGGTTCAATCCCACGAAAGAATGAAAGGATATAGAGAGCGAGCGCAACTTCGGGAGCAGTGATAAATAATCGCATTAAAGTGTCGTTGGATACTGAATGCGCGTGGTGTCGGGCAAGATAACGTTGTTAATATGCAACACAATTTAAAGCGCATCATTTGGAGATGCGTTGCTATACGAAAACACGTCATTGTGTTACTTGCAAAGTCGCGAAGATCAAAGATATATTTGCCGGCGGTTCTTTTTCAGTCTAGCAGTCTATAAAGCGACACCGCCGAAACTTTATCGCCATCGCTCGTAAATGTAACCTTGCGACCACTCTGCGATTCATATTTAAACGAAAATACCAATCCCACCATTATTCACGGTTCGGACGCGATATGCGTTATCGACCGCGTTTCTCGATGCAGTTATCGAAGTTATGACTATTTTATACGGCGTTAAGCCCCGCGAAAATCATCGTCTCTGAGCGGTCTTCGGCAGTCGGCGCGCGGAATCATCGGGAATTAATCGGGACTCACCACTCTCGCCGTTGTAATTTATGTTCTTGCCGTCCTCGCGTCGCCACATGACGTAAGGCTCCGGAAACCCGGTCGCTTTGCACGTCAACGTCACGTTGGAAGCCTCGCGGACCACCATGTCGGTGCTGGTCTCTTTGGTAATAATCGACGGTGGTACTGTAACACAAATGTCGCGGAGAAAGTTTTATTTTCACGACGGGCTCACATTAGCGCGTTTCTCGTCATTCGAGAGTTCGTGATTAATATTGAAGATAAATGTTCGCGATTTACACTATTCGACGTGGAGAAAGACTCACCTACAACCTGTATGTAGCCCTGACGACTCCTCATTGGGTCAGTGTTCACCTGACACATATACCATCCACGGTCGACCTCCTGAGCATCCTTTATATGAAGGTACCACGAGCGGTGGTCATTGAACGTCAGTGAAATCCGTGGGTTCTGAGTAATTACGCTATGATGGATCGACAGTATAGTTTGCGTATCAACGCGCACCCACGCCACCTGAAACAAATGTCGGAGCGTATCCCTTTTCAATTTCAATCTGTATTAAACTCTTACTTTTGACTTCTAATTGTCGAAATATCGTTTGATATCTTCTTATTATCTTCATTCTAATTTTGACCGCACGACGGGAGTAATCGGGATATAGAAAACATTTGCTCATTTGCGATTAACGCTCAATTAATTGTTTTAAATTGGAAAATATATCTCTTCCGGCACGTTTTTCTTAATATTACGTTTCACAAGTGGTATTTAGCATTAGGTTGAATTATACGTGACTTTTGGCAAGCATATAACTTCTGCTGCTAGCGCGAGAAGAAGCTCGAGATACCCCGGTGACTCTACATCTCGCTGAATGTTCCTTTCCTATTCTCACTTAATTCAATAATCGAGTAAGACTGCCTTCCCCGGCCTTCGCATGGATCTTGGGGAAACTGATGGAGGCTCAGAGCCACTCACTCTTCTTCCTGCCACTGTCTGTCTTACGCACACTTTCGTCGTCGAGTTTTCGATATGGGCAAGAGGTTTCCTGAGCATGCAAAACATGCCCGAAGTCTCGCGAATTCTACAGCGGTATAATTTCCACGGCGAACGCGCGCGGCTCGAGTATGTTTCGTGTGGAGTACGACTGGAGAGTATCTCCCGTGGAAAAGATAAGCTCGCTCGCGAATATTTTACCACTTACTTATATACGAACTCGTGTATCCATGTATTTATATACACGCTACTGCGCTATGCGCATAGCCAAGAAACGAACGCGCACACAAATAGCAACATTTGTAAATTCCGTAAAGCACCGAGTCAAGTTTTACACGCAGTATTCGTCACAGGATTTCTTTAATAATTGACAATGACGCGTTATTTGTTTTGTATCATAGACTTATTACGCAGTGAACATTATTTTTACCGTAAAAAATGCGTATACCGCGTATACTTTTCTCTACGTAGAATCTTACGAATGTATTCCTCGATTTTAACGTAGGAAAGAGAATCGAACGCTCTTTGGATGAAGAAAAAAAAAGAAAGAAGAAAATCTTCCATGAAGAAGTTGGATATGTAATAACATCGAAATGTCATCGGAAGCGCAATTTCTGAATGCGCGGTATACCTTTTCCCGCGTATACTCGACGAACGTCGAGAGCGCGAAAGCTCGTCGAACGACGAGAACATAAATCTTTCATCTCACGTTAAATTTTCACACGACGCGGTAGATACCTCGCAGATTATGTTTCACGAAGCGAAGGAGACATTCTGGAGATGCGCATAAAGGAAAACACGCAGCATATATCCAAGAGACTTGCTTAACAAGACGTACGGAAAAATACGGGGAATTAAACTAGTAAACTTAGTTATAGTTCTTTACGCCGAGTTACTTGATAAATCTCACTTGATTCTGATTACCGTCTTGAGAAAGAAGACGGACGTGTTATTAGCTTATACACCGAGCAGCATTGTTTTCAGTGAGCGTTGTCGTTACTCGAGAGAATGAATTGTATCGTCCCATTGTTACGTCATCTCAATTAACTGAAGGAAAATGAAGCAATTATGCGAGGCCTTTGATAATGGTACGTAAACTAGAACCGTCCAATTCGCAGTCTGCGGACCATAAACGCCGTAGGGATTTCAGTGGATCTTCGTTTAACTACAAATATTAAGCGTTTCGTTTAATTTGTACAGGCGTCTCTAACGAAACGGAAGAAGAAAGAAGGTTCGCGTCTCGCTTAACGGAAATACGTATGAAAAAATGTTAAGTGTTTCTTTAGCTCAATACATTAATCACGTCGATGGTCAACGCGTTTGCGCAACGCGTTTTCGCTACGAAACGAACGAGATATCTCAGTTACCTTTTTGCGCCGGACATACCGATTCCTTTCGCGGATACTTTTCCTGTTCTATACATATCTTTGCAAACGCTTAGGTCGCGCAATATGAGCCCGAGCGAAGAATAGTAACGTAGAGAATGAAGCGAGGTTAAAAATGCACATGGAAACTCTGACATTTTCGAGTATAGTCTCGATGTGGCTATGTGACCTCAATTTTACTATACGGTTTCGATCGATGACCTGATTCATATTCGGAAAGAATGCGAATAATTATACAGTAACGGTATCCTATTCGAAATTCGACACGTATGAAACAGTAGTGGTCATGCTGAAAAGAAAAAGAGTTTTATTTAAAGTACGTAATCTTATAACATCGAAAGGTCTTAATATATTTGGAACTATTTTTCTCCATCGTCAGATTGGTCGCAGAAATATTGATTTAAATTTGAGATAACGTAATTTTTCAAGAGATGTCGAAGATATGTGGAACATTGATTAAAATGATATATGAAATGTATTTATTTAAAGAATATTTTACCTTATAATTTCGTAAATTATTCACCACACAAGCCAATAGAGCATCACGTCCTACGCTCACTGTCACATTTTGAATCTCCTCGGCGAATTGGGGCAATTCTGGATCTGTAACATTAATGTAGATATTTTATGTAATAGCAGGGAATATATATATATATATATATATGTATGTATGTATGTATGTATATATTATGCAAAGCATGAAAACGATTAATATTCATTGCTGGAAGATAAGATAATGAAGAATAAGATGAAGAATGAAATGAAGATTACGAAAAAATACAACATGAATAATATTGAGATGAACAAATACCGATTTTTCTTCCCATGAAATCTTCTCTTCTCATTTTTATAGGCCATTTTTATGAAATATGGAGATTTTCATGAAACTTAAATTGTTCTTTACAATTTATTTCTTCGCAATTATTTTCTCAAAAAAATATAAGAGTGTAAAACAAAAAGTGAGGAAATATGTTGCGTCATCGACGATTAGTCGACTGATATTGCTTGATGTTGAGTTAATAAATATTCCTTTCTGCCGTGAACTATGCGTTTGATGCGAGATAAACCTGTCGCAAGCTAAGCATATGATAAATCACTTCGACTATTACTCACTAACATACGTTTGACGCTGGCACGCTCGCACATATGTCTGGACATCGTCCGACCTGATTGCAGAGTTATTATCGTTAGAATAGTCTAACGAGTTCAAGATTCTCAGACTCCCTTAAAAGCTTTTACCTTCGTTAATGTCTTTACGACGTCCTGAGCATCTGAATTATTTATGGGCACAAAGAACACGCGGAGAATGAGAGAGAAAGGGAGACGTCACCAGCTGGAAACAGAAGGATAGACGGAAGAAAGTGGAGGAGATTGAGAGAAAGAAAGGGTGAAGGGAAAGGGGGCGAAAATATCGTGGGAGAGAGGAGAACGAGAGACAGAATAGGGGGACAAGCTTCAAGATAAGTTCGAGTTACTTTTAGGTCTTTTAAGAGCGACAGCTCGGATACAGCGTTAATTACGCCCCCAAGTGCTTTATTATAAAACACTTCGTAGTGTTAATTGTCGCACCTACGATAGCGGTGGGGAATGAGACGAGAAGAGAAAAAAAGGACGAGAAGGAAAAGGGGTAAAAATGAATAACGCGCGTTTGCCGGACAACTCGAAATTCATCGCGACGGTAGGACGTCAGAGTAAATGGTTTTGTAAGGTTCCACTTAGCCGAAGTTGGAACGAGAGTTTCTAAGTATATTGCGCAATAAGACGATGAGATTGCAAACTTTTAACACGGTCTAAAATCTTTCCGGCTCGCGATCGTTATTGAGATATGGGTCATTCCACCCTGATTCGGCGAACGGTTTTACCCTCCGCCAGATCGACCTCCCTCGAATTTCGCAGCAAATCTGCTTAACGCTACCCGGCGGGCGCTCTGTATTCCAGATAAATCAGATAGATTAGATTTTGATGAATCCGCCTAGCGTGTCACAGGACCGATGACCATTAAAGCGTTTAACGTGTTAATGATAACGAGAGCGAGAATCGAGCGAAACCGCCGGTTTTCGTGAGCACGTCTCACGAAAGTCGTTATCAAACTGATTAACAAGCTTTGATTAAGGCGAACTATCATGTGTGCGTGCGCGTATGTGTGTCAGCATGGCGCACGGGGCGCGCTTCGTAGCATGACTCAGCTCCGCTCGAAAGATACAATACATTACATACTAGATATACCGCGAATTTCGTGCATAACAGTCTGCAGCTAATGAATATGAATTTCTGCCGTCGCGCATACCTGCGAACAGTTTTGGAACAGGTATTTAACACGAACGCTCGTACGTCGGATATTACGTAAACGCGGATAACAATAACCGCGAAGCGTGCGAAAGCTATATATATTTTCCGTCCTGATTGAATTTAAAATTGTTCGCGCTTCGATCATCGCGCGGAGCTCCCGCAAAAAATACTAAAATGTCTAATAGGGCGAATCGCCGAGCGTGAGAATTGATATCCCGTCGCGCGGGAAGAAGCGCGCGGATTAAATTAACATTTTCCTTGTTTCCTCGATTTCAGCTCGCTGTGTACTTTCTCGTGCGCGTGCGAGAAAGACGCACGGCCGCCAACGGATTAGATTCGAAATCCCATCAGTGATGGGACGCAACAAAGAACGTCGCTTTTAATCTACGATACTCACGTCCCCGGCCGTCCCGCCCGGCATTATCGTACATACCGCCGGGGAAATCGCGTCTTCGTATTTCAAGCGTTTCTGGCTCAAAGGCGGCCTTATTTTCTCGTTAAAGAACGATTTAACGAGAAACGAAATTAAGGCTCGCGCTTCTTGCTCCGCGCGGAGGCAGCTGCCCCTGCCTGTCTATCCACTTTTCCGTGGCGCGCCTCGGTGTTTTCTTAGCACACTTCATCACCTTTAACCGCGCCGGAAACCGCAATAGCGTTTAGCGGCTGGCCTTCGGTTCCAAAGGTGATTCAATGGTTTCTCATTAAGTTCCTGTCTCACTCTGCCCGCCCCTCCCCACCTTTTTTTCTTGTCCCGCTGTTTACGCAATGATCGTTACTCACCGAGTGCGGAAGGAGGGAAGCGCCATGCGGAAAAGCACGACACGCGCGCGCAACTCTTTCCGCGCGATCTAGTTTCTCCCGAAACAAATGAATTACGCGGCTATCGCGCGCGCCGGTCTCCTTTCTCTTTCGCACACGTGCCAGATGAAATTGTCGTATTTCCGCATAATTATCGCGGTCGCATCGCGGCAGACGGCCGGCGCCATTTTATCGCAATATCGCGCGGTTGAAATTTAAAATAGAATTTNCCCCTTGTCATTTCATTCGTCCTAATTTTCGTCGGTTGTGCAGAATTATTTAATTCGCATTGAAATGTCAATTTCACATTTGCATAGACGAGTCACGCTCCAAGGATTCGCATGTGCGGACGGCATATTTTACGCCTTCGAATAAAATAATTTTGATTAACGCGTAACTATTCGGGCATTAATGAGGAAGGCTCGCATGAATGTATTTTCGGGAACACTCGCGCGGCTTTAATAATAAACGTCTGCGTTAGCGATGCATAGACGTAGTTGGTTTAACATAGTTATATTTATGTTATAATTCCGCACCGTTTTGATTTATGTTCACCGTTCCCCGTACATTTTTATCCCGTTACACACACACACGCACATACACAGATAGACACATATGGCGCGATACGCACAGTCCTGGATATATAGAGTGTAAAACGAATATTCCGTTATGTGCATTATACAGTGATTCTATCATGGGATACGATTGCGCGGATAGCTACAGTAACTTTTATTGTGCAAACTATCATAAATTCCCGCGAAATTTCATTTCCAAACTACGCCCCACTTCTCGGCTGCCGACTGTATCTGCATTTTGCAGTGAACCGCAGCTCGCGAGCGCGAATCGGGCCCGGGCTCACGGGCAAAACTATTTCGTCGAGGCGGGCGGGAAAAAGTTAACAGTTGGACCTGGCTATTTCCGCCAGGTATTTCGATCAAGCAAGATCTTACGCGAGATAACATTGCCGATTGTTCTACGCGCTATTTCAGACGCTTGTCGGGGCGAAGTTTTCCTTTCCCTCCCCCTGGTTCGAAAACGCGCGATGTTCGGGGGACGGTTAAGACTGTGTGACATTTGCGCGAAGAGCTGCCGAGTGGAGGGCTCTTCAATCGGGAATAATAAACTTTTACTGCAAACTATTGCCGTGAAATTCGCGCCGAACGTAAGTTTTCCATAACGGCGACGGGCGTAACGCGACAAAATGGGGCTGTAGCTATTTCCGATTCGATTGTGATCTGATCGCGATAAAATCGTGAGTGAAGCCGTAGATAAAGAAACGTGGGAATCGTGATAATGAGAGATAGACGACCCGACGACGGTCCGAACGTAATTACAGGCAGAAAATTTTGGTTGAATAATATAACGTACTGGCATAATTTACTAGACTTGTATTGCGTGGCTAGGATATACCCATACCGAAGCCAACATTTATAATATAATAATAAATAAATAAATTTGTGATTCAGCAAAATAATCCAGCGAATGGCAGTTAGCATTTTTAACATACCGTTTAGCTGTCTTATATTGGATTGGAAGAAAAGTAATGCCGTATTTTCCCGATAGATCTAAATGGTATAAGGGCTATTCTGATAGCTGACGTCTCTAAACGTCATTTAGTGTATGAAGAATGTATGTAGAAACGTTTGTGTTCACTTGAAATCTCGCGAAAAATGGAGCAAAACAAGCTGTATTTTCGTTGTTTGATGCTGTTTTATTCCGTAAAGGGAAAAACGCGAGGTAAACGAAAAAGAAAATATGTACTGTGTATGGAGAGGATGCCGTAACAGAACGTATGTGCCAGAGATGGTTTACGAAGTTTCGCGCTGGTGATACGATAGTCGAAGTTGAGGAGCGCTCTGGTCGACCGGCTGTTGCTGGTGACGACCGAATCAAGACTTTCATCGAGAATAATCAACGGTACATGACGAGAGAGAGATTGCGAAGATACTTCACTTATCACATACGACCGTCATCGAGCACTTCATAAACTAAGATACGCGAATCTTCTTGATATCTGGATGATTTGTTTGAAAAAAATGTAATCGATCGGGATATCTTATCGCACCCAACATATTCAGCAGACATTGTTCCTTCGGATTACTACTTGTTCTGATCCTTGCAGAACTTCCTTAATGATAAGACGTTCATTTCTTCAGAGAAACCGCAAAAAAGCATCTTCAGCAGTTCTTCGCTGAAAAAACGTCCGAGTTCGACGCGCGAGGAATTATGCAGCTGCCCGAAAGATGGCGAAAGATTATAGGGAACAACAGCCGTTACATTATTCCGATTGAAATTGTCTTGAAATATAAATCAACTTCCTCCAATGTTGAGCTAAAAATACGACGTTACATTCTTTCCAACCGAACAGTAACTGACAGATTTTATTTTGACAGCATAAAAATTTGTCAGCAAATTATTTTTCTCCACTACGCAAGACCACTATGATGCTTTTTCGGTTTATGAATGTTTACATCTTCGAGAAAAATTGTATACATGCGGATCATTTATCGTCGTCGACGATAAACATCGTCGTTGACGATAAGTCGCGAGAGTTCCAAACGGGCCGAACTGTTACCGCGTCGAGGCGATTGTTACGTTACAAAATACAAACGCACTTATGCGCCGACACGGCGAATTGTCCCTGTGGTTTTAGGGAGCCTTTCAAACAGGAAAATCTTAGCAAAGTCGAACGCGGTTCGAACCACCAGGCTCGCAGGGATTTAGCCGAAATGAAGTTAGAGTTTATTGGTTTACCGGCGTAAACGGAAAAGGACTTGCGCGAAACGTGCTCAATAATCCGTGCCGCGAGATTATCCAAGAGCTGGCAGCGTTTCTTTCGACGTGCTTCCGCCCTCGCAGCTTCGCGCGCGGAAATCACGGTGGAATTTTAACAAGTTACAGCTCGTCCGCGCAGCTCGCCCGGAGAACGCACAAAGACTTATGAAAGTCATGAGTTTCCTTTCTCGGCCGGCGGGTTTTGTCGCTCCTCCGCTCGTCGTTCCGCGGCCGGTATGACGTGCCAGTTGAGGCGAACACGATGTGAACATACCTGTATCGAAGTGCACGACAAAAAATAGCCGCCAACGGCACAATGAATTTCTCTGCGTGATGCATGCCTAACATAATAATAACGCGTTATAAGAAATAATTCACGCTTAATCATTAATTCCCCTTTCTACTGGCGGAACTCGTGGAGGTGCGTCGTACAATTTAAAAGTTCTCCCTGGTTTGCTCGCTTTCTCGGCTAATAAACTCCTTTTCCTTGGCGTTTATAAACTAAGAAATACCGACTGTAATTACGACGTTCCGAAAGAGAAGATGAAAATTGCGCAAATGAGGGAAAAAGCGGCGGAAAAACGCGACGTCATTTCAATATACAAGAGGGGGGAGGAGCGACACGCAACTCGGCGAGAGTCGCAAGTAAAATCTCCGAGCGTTAATAAATTCGGTAAAAATTCCGGCGTCCCTTCGGCTCGTTTATATTTATCGTGACGGAAAAGTTTCGGATGTCGGCTTCGCCCCCTCCGCCTTGACGCTGGTATTAGTCAGCTTCTTCGCGAATCGTATATTCCGCGCGAAACTATAAGTAGCCTCCCCCGGTTTTCGAAGTCGTCATATTTCAGGATTTAATCCCGCGGAAAATATATTAACGCTGCAACGCCGGGCGATAAATCAGGCAATAAAGGAAAGCTCGACGCGGCAAGGAGGTCGGGCGAAAAGAAAATAGCAGGCCGGGGGAAAGTGATCTTCATTATTTTTAAAAGCACTCCAGAGGCACGGTCGGAAACCACCGAGGTCTTCCGACGTGACGTATATACGCCGGCCACCCCTCGGAAGCATCGCGGAAGGGGTGACACCGGCAAAAAATACTCGGCCAATATTTCTAATATTCTTCGCCCCGACTTCTTCGCCGCCGGTCCGAGTTGGCGCGCGCGTGCGGGATTCACTTTGCGCTCCGAGTAGCGGAAAAAAAAGGAGAGGAAAAAAGAGAAGAGAGAAAAAAGGATAACGACCGCGAGCAATCGACGTAGACGGCGCGACCGAAGCTGGAAAGTTTTGCATGAAATTAACGTAGGAAAAATTACTGCTATTACCCGGCGCTCCCGTACGTGCCTGGCGAAGTCGGTCGGAAACGGCTAGAAGCGCTGCCGCGGGTTGCCGCGGGAGAGGGAGGGAAGGTGGCCGGTCAGGTTATAATTATAAGTGCGACCGTGACTAATTTAATTTTCCCCATCTGCCGGCGATTTGCAAGCGGAATAACCGCGGGGAACGACACCGCGCGACGCGATGAGAACGGCGGCGCGCTTCGCCGGATAACAGCCGCAGGAAGTGTCATCTGGTATAGGCAGGGCGCGGGATAAGAGAAAAGAAGACGGCATCTTTCACGCCGCCGGTAGTGTTAACGCAGAGTCGGCTGGGTAAATAAGTCCCGTTTAAATGTAATATCCCGTCGAATTGTGCCTCGGGCTGTCGCAGCCGACGCCACCTCCGAAATCCGATATGCACACACTCGACAGGTCGATATAGCGTCGGTTACTTAACGTTTACTAACTATTCAGCACTCGCACCGGCATCATCGTCGCCTCTTCCGTCTTTGGTCGTTATTCCGCTCTCTCCCTGCCGCTCCTCGCGCCTCCAGTCTGTCGTCGAAAATTTCGACAGGCGGAATATACCGCTCCTCGTGGCAACCATGGGGGTAGTGGACGCCATTTGCTGCCGACGATAAAGAAACGGGTTTCATTCGCGTTCGTCCGCGAATGCTCGCTTCGCATTTTTCGCCATCACGTTCCCCTCTTCATTTCTCCCTCCCTCCCTTCCTCTCTCTCTCTTTCTTGCACCTCTGTCCCCGCGTTCGTTCGTACCCGTTGACACTCTGCCTCCTCTCTCTTTCTCGTGCATATTCCGCGGCAACACGAAGCCGCAAGCTACGACGAAGGAAATTATTTTATTTCGCACTTCAGAATATCACCCCGCGGACTCATTCATATTCATGCCCGCGCCTGAGCACTTCGTCTCCAAAATGCGCCATGCCGGTGGTCGTACCGGTTAGTTTAAGATTCAAGCACGGTCTTCTTATAGTCGGCCTAACTTCGTCCCTTATTCCCTTATCGTCTTTGATTCTGTCTCTTAACGAGGACAAATATTACTTGCAATACGGTGTACGAGGCTCCCGCGGTCTTAGCATCATTCGGTTCGAGGCCGAAATTTTCAGTGGATTTTCTGGAGCGTGTAAAAAATGTTAAAATCAACATTTTATTTTTCACCGCGTACGAACGAACGGACGTGACGAGGTTGGTTATTTTTCTATTTCAGCGCGCCTCGATTTGTCCCGCCGCAATACGATTCATCAATCGTTAATATTTAAAAAAATGATCATAGCAAACACACAAAGTAACTACGTGAATTGTTCCAGCGTGATCGCGATTAGAAGCGAAATACTTAAATGATTATCACGAATGTGGAGTCGTTTAAGAATTGATTCGAGATAAGCTCCCGATGAATTCGCAGCAAGCGCTATGTCGGAATGAACGGTATGTCATTTATACTAATTAGTCTTGATGAACATTCCTCCATTGAATTCATAACTTCGCGTTTGATCGTTATTAATTAGCATCTAGGAGTTATATCTGTGAGCTTAGTTTATTCTGTTGCTCGCGTCTCGCCATTTACATGCACATCAGCGAGATAACAATCGGTTCATTACCGCAAATTACAGCCGGATCTTATTCAGCTGTTATTCAGAATGCGAGGTCTAGTTACGGATCTGATTGTCTCGCGACGAGTAAACCCTCTCCAAATAATGCCTATGGTTTATCTAAACAACCCCCAGCTCCCCACATTGCCGGCTTAGCGCAAGCTACTCGGTTGATTAGGGTGCAAACGAATCGTAAGCATTAAATTATTCGTCATCCATCCTGTTCCACGGTTGAGACGGTTAATTAACGGTCTAGCTGGCGTATCCGATTAGTTAGCGTTATTGGTTCCATATGATTAAAAGTTTTCTGATTATTTTCGCATTATGTAAAACACGTTTTTGTTTCACCCCGCTTGAAATCCGATATTGACAGACACACAAAAGTATCTCGGTCTCTTTGCCCTCGTTATTCGTTACTAATATATTCTCCTGAAATATTACACATTACGTTACAGTATTTCGGAATGTAAGTTTTGATATTCATATAACATTAAAACGATAACATATATTTCGAAGAAAACGACGATTTAATATTCAGTACATTTTATACAAGCTCTACCTCTCAAAATAAATGCTATCATTTATTCTAACGTACATGAAAAAAAAAATACTTTGATAAACACTATCGAACCACCAAATAATGGTAAGAATTCGATTCGAAGTTCGAATTAGATCGCGCACGAGAGAGATTTAAACACTAAAATATAATTAACGCGTGACGTCGCGTTTCCCGGGAAATTGGTCAGATCGTTAAATTTCCCGAGTGCACATGTTACCGATTTGTCCAAAACATAATTAACGCGTGACGAGTTATCTTGTGTGCTGCTTCAGTGTGCTTACGTTTCGCGTTGTGAAAACTCTATATACGCATTCACGCTTGTACATAGATATACTGCTACTCTCGCGATGCGTATCTCTATTGTTCTCATCAATTGCAACAGTGGTTGAAACACAACGAATATCTATATTAAAGATCTCGCGAGAAATCTAGGTTGGCGAAACATCGCAAATTATCGTGCAAAGAAACGTTGATTCCGCCCGGAACGTAAGGGTTGTCGTCCCGTTTCCCGGGAAATTGGTCAGATCGTAAGATTTCCCGAGTGCCCATGTTACCGATTAGTCTCGGCGCACACGGCGGCGAGATCGCGTTTCAGGCGGAAGGGGAATTCTCTTGTCGGGGGAACAGGTGGAGCGGGAAATCGGAAGGAAGGAAGGAAGGAAGGAAGGAAGGAAGGAAGGAAGAGAGGAAGGAAGGAAGGAAGGAAGGAGGAAAGAGGGAGGAAAGGAAGAATGGAAGGAAGGTGCAAACGCCGAACGCGCGTTACGTTACGGACGTAGCGATAGACTTCTCCGGGAGTAGGAGAAACTACGGCGGGGGTGTAAGTCGAGCGGTGGCGCGTCACCATTGTGACGAATGATTCGCGCGTGTTCCGTCGAACACTGACGTTACGACCGGCGCGCGTCGCAGCGCGGTGCCGATGCCTTCCGTCCCGACGCGGAAGCCGGCACATGGCTTCGGAATCACGGGTGTTGGCGATATCGATCGGTGCGGGACGGGCAAATAGAGGGAGACGTGGGACGAGGACTGGGAGGCACTTAGAGAACCATTGCATACCGAAACTCCCTCTCTTGCTTCCTCTCTTTCTCTCTCTCTCTCTCTCTCTCCCCCGTCTTCCGTCCGCAGGAGAGGTTTTCGCCGCGGATTTTCGCGAACAAAAAGGCGGACTAGAATCCTGACGAGAAAGACGAGAATGTGGAGAACTAGGGAACTGGAGAACGAACCGTGGGAGAGAGCGACGAAAGCGGTAGGCAGCGGTGCGAGGGGCGCGAGGGGGACTTGGATGAGTGGGCGGATGAGGTGGAGTTGGCGAGATTTCATCCGGCTTTTGTGACGCGGCTGATATATTTTTATCTGACGTCGGGATTCGACGACTGCTCCGCTCCTAGCCGGGCGCACTCGTCTGATATCGACCGATAAGACATATGCAAATGGTTATTAAGCCGCGCCGGGCGAAAGCGGGACGTTCGTTTCGATTCGCGGAATCCCGCCGGGATTTGTCGCTGCTAGTCATAAAGGCACGGCTATTGAGGATTCAGACTTGCCGGTACGCTGATCGCGTACGTGCCCGGATGTAGGACACCGGCGCGAGAAATTTAGAGAGAGGCGACTTCTCGCAGAGCCGCAACATTAAAAAGGCGCGGAGAGAATACGATGGGAATATTTCGTTATTTCATTTGGCATCGGAATTAGCGTCTCGTACTTCATGGATTTGTTCCGAAGGAAACAGATCCATGAGGGACACGGAAGCTGACTCGGAAGCCAAATTAAGTATCTATACCCACCTTCGCGAAAGCCTACACGGAGAAAGTATTGTAGTATTTAAAATTATATAATGTTGCACCATACCGAAATTATAATTGAAATTATGATGTGTGTTGTAATCTTTAGTGATGTACTTCCTTGTATATATTACTAAAGATTATAATAATATAATAACATATTAATTTCAGTTATAATTCCGATATGATCCAACATTAAAAAGTTTTGTAATAATTTTTATTACAATATTTTTCCCGTGCATAATATCAAATATTCCACAGGAAAACGTAGAAAGATTTATAAGAGCTGAGTACAAGTTGTTGGTGCGAATAAATTTAAATGAGAGGATAATATATTTGACAGTGTTATCGTACACGCTGACGGAAAAACTAGACTTATAAACGTACGCAGAGAGTCTCTCTTCCTCGTCAAATCGAGTGTATCCCAATTATTAATTAATTCCCCAAATCCCCAATTAATATTTAATTATCCGAGTGCGTTAATTGACTCTTTAACAATTCTTATCAAATATTTCGATATTATATTACTTTTACACGTTAACAATCATCGTGTTGGCTATGCAATGTGCAGATTATACACATAAAAAAAATTTTTTTAATTTATTGTTAAAAACGTTTAGGTAAAAAATTTTATGTTAAAAACGGTCTACTAAAATTTCGTGTTATTTTAACACGAATAATGTGTTAAAAAGTATACAAATATAATGTTAAATTAACACATTTTCCTTATTAACATGTGTTGTAGTAGACCGTTTTTAGCATACAATTTTTTTACTGTGTACAGAGTGAGATAATAACTATTGCCATCTTGGATGTCTTCGATATTTCAGAGCAGGAGAAAAATTTACCTAACAAAAATTGCAATGATACTGATGATCATCATCTCGAGTATCTTCTATAAATGTAATTTTTGTCATCTCCATCAAGTCGCCAAGGAAATATTTTCATTTTTCGAAGATATTCATAGTGATAATAATTATTTCGTATTTATCTCATGTTATCGAACAGCAGCATGCACTGAGAAACCCACTTAGTTGACTCTAACAGCATACTTGTTTGGATATAGGCAAGCAAATATTTTGGTTATGAGAACCAAAGTTTGGTTCTGTAGAACGAGAATGAAAAAGGTTTGGTTCGGAGAACCAAATTTTGGTTCTCACAACCACTACATTTGTCCATATAAGTATTTTGTTTGAGTTAACTAAATGGGTTTTTCAGTGTGCGCTCCCTAATTCCGTTGTTGCCTTTACGCTTGATTTACAGATGCATGCAAAATAACGGGGATAACTTTCGAGGCGCTAAAGTAACGCAAGATGCTAATAACGTTATTCTGCATCTCTGAGTTATGATTCGAACGTCATAGTTGCGAAGCACTCGCGGAACCTATCGCAACGGGACGACATCCTCCTTATTGCAAAACGTGAGCTTCCACGCTGATGAAAAAAGGAGCATTTAAAGCAATTCTCGTAATTTCCTGTGCGACGGGATCATAAATGTCTCCGTAAATCTGGTCGTTAAAGCTGTCCCGGTATAGCCAGGTTCGCAAAAGGCCGGGAAAGTCGTAACTCTGACTCTGGAAACAACTGCGTGGATATTCTATCGTATTACTACGTCATTATGGGGTACACTGTGTTACTTTCTGTCCGAAAAGGGAATTGTTTCCTGCGGGATTACCCGTGACGCGTCTCGTTTGAGAAAATCTACATAATAACCTAACGTAATTTCCGGCATAATTTAAATCAGCATAATTAACTCCTAATCGCATCAATTTTCAATTCCATTTAACACTTGAGCGTTGATGTCTTTAATCTATTCATTAATAGTCCGTTTAACATCGTGACTATTCAGAAAATGTAGTCCGCGAAATGGCATTGTCGTTAAAATTTAATCGCGATATCTGACATTCCGGCGACAATGGGATCAATTTTACACGACCGCATATACCGTAGGAGTGTGAAGCAAAATTAAAAATTCACCGCACAAATATTTAACGTAAACTTTATCACGTGTGGTGCTATTATTTAAGAAAGAAAAGTGCTTCATTCACCAGAGACGTTCGCAACGTGTCATACGGGTTTCGACGGAAGACAACTCGTTGACGCTCACCGTCTCCCGCAAGAAACAATCGCTATACAGCGCGACGGAGGAAAAAGAGCGGGAAAAAAATTTCCCGTTCACCGTAAAAATCCATTGCTAGGCGATGGCACTCGCACGCAATACGGTTATTTTCAATGGAGATTATAGGTATAAAACAATCTGCGCTCGATACGGCGATAAGCCCACCGCGGCTTTATCGTCCCAGTGTAATATCGAAAAGAGCCCGAGGTTGGCGCTATGGGCAAGAATCGAATCGCGGCTGGGGAGGGGAGAAAGTTATTTTACAAGCAGGCGAGCGTGCAGCACGCGGAAGCGCGAAATGGTCCATTTCACGGGGCGCCCGCGACTCCACGTACGACGTACGCGCATTCTCACATTCGCACACGCATATTCGTGCATACCTGCACACGTGTATATACGTGCGCGCATAAACATGCAGCCGTTAACACAGCGCGAAAGCGCCGGTGTCTCGTAGTTTATTTTGGCCTTTAACGCAAACAACAAGGACGATAATGCTCGGTCCCGGCTGACACTCGCAACATGCGGCCACGTGAGTCCGATTTTCGACATCGAGTGCATTCCCGCAACATCCCACGAGACCTAGCGGCTTTCGCTAGCGATTTCCAACTGAATTGTTCTCTCGTCAACGTATGGTCACTCACTGTTATCGTAATTGTCCAATAATGATTCATCCAGCGTACCGTGATGGTGGCCCAATGTCTGTGCCAGTATCTCCAGATTCCTCGCTTGACGTCCTGCAATGAAGAAGAGATACGGATGTTATGAGATATTGGAGATCGAGAATCTGTCGTTCGCGCGAATAAAACCGGTATAGTTTTAATGATATATTTTCTTGAGGAAACATTCCACGATATTTCAGAGATGTTTCAACGATTATTCCGGATGAAAATTGGCATTCGCAGCGTACGATACAATTTCGCGTATTAAAGAGGACATAATGTTGAAGTATGTCGAAGTATCTCCGTCGCTTCGTCAAATGATCGATACAGAGAAAAAGATTTCTTTGGGTTATCCCTTTACCGATACGTATCGAGAGGTACTCGCGATTCTTTCGAGTGTTATTCGAAATAAATTAATTTCCCCGCACATCTCGCTTGTTTATACGAGATTGTGATGACAACGATCAGCGTGAACTGCGTCGCGGCAACCGTAGAACGTAACGATGTGAAGTATATCGAAGATCCGGTTAAATTGAAAACATCAGTGAATCAGTTTAATCGAAATCCACTAAATCGGAACCCACGATTTCGAGTAGCAGGGTATTACTCGTGAATTCGGTTAACGCGCGGAGAGATGCTCGAGTATCCAGCGTGACGAACACCTGATTCACACCGACAGCATCGTATTGAATTTGCGCCCGGTTCCTGAAAGTTTGCTCGCGACATCGGAAATCGTAATTAAATATTCAATTCTGCGGGACGAAATACTTCTCTGAAAGATCGCGTCTGACCGGGACATAACTTTACGATTTGATCCGTAAATAAAATGCATCCCGGTTGTTCGCAGGTTTCTCGGCGCGAATCCGGGCCGTTCAATAAAATATTCCTTTATAAGAATCGACTGTTCCACTTTCAGGTAAATTTATCCAACGGACAAATATCTGAAGAGCGTTCCCATATGGAAATAAATTGCAATACGAAAAAATCATCGGTATGTTACTGTTCTTCAATAATGTTCCTCGATAGTATACCAGTAATATTTTTCTGTTCTTGTAGTTTATTCCCATGCGAGAACGTTCCTCAGATATTTATCCGATAAATTTACCCGAAAGTGGAAGAACCGGCGTTAAGATGGCAGGCGAAGCGGAGCAATAGCGGATAACCAATCAGCGAGGAACCGTTTCCCTTTTCGTCAATTTCCGTCGTTAACATTAGTCGATAGTTCTCACAGCGGTGTGGACTTGAACGGACGAGGAAAACGTGGAAAATCCGGGCGGATCGATCGACCGTGTCGCTGCGGCGGAACCGTGTCGGCGAGCTTCGTAATGCAACCGCGGATATTTTCGATCGGGAGTAAAAGTCACGAAACTCGATCGCGTAGTCGGGCTCTCGGTCGCTCCCTCACAATGGGCCGCGCGCTGTGCAGCGTAAAGATAGGATGTCGAATGACTGCAGAGCGCGGCAACCGAGCCGAGTCCTGACGAGTGTGAAATTACAGCGCGTTGTTTAAAATGCCTCGTGGCGCTTTTCAATACGTTTGAAAGATAAATCGGACGCTCCTCGGCCCGCGCGGCCATTAAATCCATCGATAATAAAAGCGAGCAATCAGACACGCACGTACACACGAGCGGTGCGCGTCCACAATGCCCGCTAGCCTACGCTCGGATCAGAGCAAAGCTTTGAACTTATTGATAATAGCTACAGTCGGTCATTTCATCCGGCTGTATTTTCGCGCCGGACGCTGCCACTTTTTCCCCGTTGGCGTTTTCGAGAATTATAAAGGTATTTATCGCGTCCGCGATCTATATAATTACAATTTTTAATTTGCGCAGCTGCGAGAGCGCGCGGCAGTGTTTTCAGCGATTGACGTGTGTTTGTCGGCGGGCTTCTCTCTCGGTTAAATTAAAAAAAAAAAAGTCCTTTGCATTCGCTACTTTTTGAAAGCCCTTAATTCCAAAAAGGGAATATTTTGTTACCTCGGGGGGAATATTTTATTTGCGGCTTTTCGTCTCTGACGTGTCAGTCTGACGGACGGATACAATAATACATATCCCTCTCTCTGGAATTGCCGCATTTTCATCTTTTTCTTCGGGACGTCCAGATACGCCATATATCCATTAACAAGGTAGGAGGATTAGACGTCGTATCCGGGATTAAAAAGTTTACTGGACTACTTTAAACGAACGAGGTAAATACGCGAAACGCCGGCGTCGCATTTTATTTGCAGCGCGGAGCGCGCACGTCCGAATTGTTGTCGGGCTTATACGAATCGTCGCGAATTTTGTGGGTAGTAACGCGCGATAGCGTCGCGATATTTTCCGACGTGAATTCGAGGTGACGAAACTATCTAAACTTGGAGATTATGACAACCGTTTGTCGCGAGTTTAACGATGTTCGGTGACGGCGCTTCCCCGATAGTTATATAACTTCGTGCGTCTCATAAATGCGAGCCACGGAGCAACTTGAGGATAATTACATTCGCAGATGACAGAGGGTAAAATTACTTGCATTATGAGCACGGGAGTAGTAGATTACACGAGGGAAATGTAAATTTGTAAAAGCCAATATATATCGCGCGTTTTATGTCTTCTGCGCAAGTGAAAATTGGAAATTATAATTACGTGCGCCGTGAGTAATCGCGCACGGCGTGCGCAATAAATTAATGACGAGCATAAATCTGTCGAAATGTTGCGTGCTCCCGCGTAAGTTCGGTGTCGTATGGAGCATGATAAAAAACACACACACACGCTCACACAGAGACAACAAACGAAAAGAGAAAATAAAACAAGCGGGAAAAAATCTATGTAAATTTCTACGAGATTAATTTATAATAAACGCGCGGGCGAAATTTTTCGGAATAAACGCGGCAAACGCGTTCGTTAGCCGTACGAATGAATGTTTCACGAGTTTCTCTGTGTGTGACTTACGTGCTTCACAATATTTCCTGGCTTTGTATATATGTTTGCTTTTTTTTTTTTTCAAACACACATTGTAATATATGCATCTGGAATATGTTTACGATGCGTTATGCATAAAAGTTCTCTCTCTCCCGAGTAACACCCCGACGCGCGATAAAAACCGCAGCGACAATGCGCGCCTCCGCGTGTTTTCTCTGGCGTTGCCATATTTTCACGGTATCTTCGCCCGTTCTCTCTGGCGCATTTTCAAATTTTCTGTTACGCTCGAACTTGGATAACTGAATTCCATTGACCGCGACCGCTGTTCCATTCAAGCTTACGCTAACAGCCGCACCCGCTAAGAAAGGTTTCATTGTTGGATTTCGCGCACTGTTGCGGGCCGTTCCGCCGCGCTCGCTCGCTTTTTCCTTTTCTTTTCGCCGCACGCTCGTACAGCTGCAGCTACTGCGCGCAATTGCGCGACTGCATTTTCCGCGACAGCGCCGCCGTGTTTTCGGGCGACCGCTCGTTTATTTAGGACGCGCTGCCTCCTCGTGAAACTCTGATATCGCGTGCGTCCGTGGTAAGATTAATGGACCAATCTTGGCGGCGGGCGCGGTTACGCGCAATCAGGAGACAGCTTTTCGGAGCTTCGGCCTTTCATCGCGATACCGCATACCATCCCACCTACCCGGCACGGTGACCTCCCCCGCGCGTCCCCGGGGGGTTTACGCGGATACGTTCAGACTATTCAAGTCTCCGCGGTATTTACTTTACGTTCCGTCATGGTTCACGTAAGCACCGTAAAACGTGGCCTCCGCGCGAGTGATGTAACGTAGTCACGGGATTGCGTGATCGTTGCGAAGCGAGCGAGCGGAATTTTATCGCCGCGTGTATATACGGAAATTTTTGACGGCACGATATTTCCACCGCCGGTGGGAGCGACGACGACGAGAGCACGATGTTCTTGGCTCCGAAGAAGACGCGACGCAGAGTTCGCAGACAGTTAATATAGCGCGGCACTTCGTTTCCTTTGAAAACGCGAAGGGTCACACAAAACACTCCTGTAGACGGTTATCGAGCGACGTAATATTTGTTACGGACGAGCGGGTCACTCGGGAACGGAATCGATTTGTCTTTTCTCGTGAATTCACATCGAAAGGTCAAACTGCCAGGAACTATTTATCAAACGGGCAGAACACCAGGAGGGGAGCTTAAAAAGAGAGAGAGGAAAAAAAAAGAGAAAAGAGGAGAGGGTAGGAAATCGCGAGAAAGAGTAATGAGGCCGGTTGAAAAATCGAGGCATCTCGCCAAATTATTGTTACTTTCTTCGCGCGGCCTCCCGTGTTCCCGTCAAACGTCGTCGTTTATCCGCCTCCATGAGATCATATCTGTATCGCAGATCGTACTTCGTCATCAATAATCTTCTTATTGTTCCGTGCAACGTAATCCGATTGATATGTGAAAGGAACTCGGATATGAAGCCGAATACCGGCGTACCGCGGCGGAAAATTTGATTTTTCACGATTACGAATCGGATTCGCGTCGCGTAAAATATATATCTAACGTTACGTGAAACGCAAAATGTACTTATTTACAGTGCTGTATTTATAAATATTATCACCATTGTAGAATTCAAGGTTTAACACGGTGGCGAAATTTCGACTCGGGTGAATACACGCGACGCGCGGGTGAGAAAAGAAAACGAATTATCGCCGACATCGTAATTAGTATAGATATTTCATTAGCCGGCGGTCGGGCGCGTATAATTAACGAAATTCTTTTTCCCATTTAGGAACAAATAGTCCCACATTGTTTCACGGTTATCTAATTACATAAATGGAAACTGAGACATAAAATAATGGAAGGTAAAAGGCAGATTACACGCCGGCGTAATCCAACGGGTATTATTCCATGGCGAGCCTTATCTCGCTACGCCCAACCGTAGAACACTTTCGGTCGGATTAGCTACATTGTTCAAAACCCGAGCACATGACGTTACGTATCCATACGGCGATAAATGCCTCTACATTTCTCACGCATTCTCCCGACTGCGGCCCGAAACCGCATCATCCCCGCCGTTTTCGCTCGTACGCTCGCTCTGACTTACGGCGGATAATGAAAGTCATAGTCTACTTAACATAATTTCGTGCACATTGATTATTCACTTTGTCTCGCTGAATGGTTCCTCGACCGCATGTAAATCCCCGGAGGAGCGGGAGTCCCCGGACGGCACTAGGAAGTTGCACGGCCAAGTAAGGTACGACGCCTAATACAGCTTTATACACCCAGAGGGGTGTTTTACCCAAGTTGCTTCGTTCCGGTCTGTCGCCACTTTTCCGATAGGCTCTTTAACTAATTCAAGCGACGGCGCCGTAACAACCGAGATAAAATTCACCGGAGAATTAAAAAGGTAAAGGCCGGAGGCGGAGAACCGCTCGGCCGGGGCGCGCGCATCGCTGCTTGCATATTAAATCGATGAACATCTGCCCCTCCTCCCATTCTCCTCCGCTGAAGCTCGCATCGCGATTAATTACGGATGAGGAACATAGAGTACGCGAGAGGTGCCCCTCGCGATTTTGTATCCGTGTTATAATATTGACGGGACTGTCACGAACGGTAGCCGCTCGCGAGATGTCCGGGACCTTTTTCGCTCGGGGAGAAATTGACATTTATGACTCGCGTCGCCGTCCACGCTCGTTCGCGAGTGTCGCTGGCGGTCTGTCCGGCGATTTTCAAGAATGAAATCATATTCTCCCGCGATCCGAAAATGCGAGGGAAAAACAAAAGAGGGAATACGCGCGTCTTCTCTCGTTGTTGCGCGCCGCTTTTCCCTACGATTTTACGCTCGAGATAACTCCCGCTGATTTCGTGCGCCTTTAGAGTCCCGTTAGTGTCGCACCTCGCGTTCACCTCGGTTTAAATTTAATTAATAACCTTCTTCAGTTATCGGGGAATAAGTCAAAGTCGCGCGGGTTCGCTACGGTTACAAAGATACACGAGTCTCGAGAGGCTAAGGATATTACAGAAACCTGCAGGGGAATAAATTTAATTTTACACTCAACCGTGTTAATCCTTCTCTCTTTATGCACTGGATGGATCTTCCTGCTCGCGGAGGGCGGCGATGCAATGGTGGCGAGGAGGAGAAGGGGTGAGAAAGAGGCGCGACTTGCGAACAGAAGTAACGCGTAGACTGGTCGGCGGAGGATGGCCGGAAGGTGAGGTGAGGTGAGGTGAGGAGGGGGGAAGGGTGCAACGGGGTCAGGAAAACGGTGGTGCGCGCGCGGAAAGGGAAAGGATGAGATCCGTGAGGAATAAAAGGACCAACTCCGAGGTACCGACAAGTTGAAAAACTAGGTAAAATTGGATCTCGCCGAGCTGTCTTCGTCCGCGGAAGCGCAGAAGTGGCAATCGCGCAGCAAATTAAGCGGGACCGTCGTAAAAGAGCGCGAGAACGGTTATGCACTGTCCTAAACTTCCACTGTCTCACCGCCATCTTTCTCTCCCCGCTTCTCTCTTGCTCCCTCTTTTTTTTTTTTTAACTTCGCGCTTCCGTTTAATAATAGATGAATCGGAGCGGCCAGCGCTCTCCCTTCTCGACGTGGCGGTTCGCTTCGAGCTAGGCGGGGCGAGTTTCCAAAGTCTCGCGTAATCTTCGTGCGATCCTGTAGTCGCAGAATTGCAGGGCGTCGACTCGGTAGGGCATTAGGCTCAATTTCGTATCAGCCAAGTTGTATAATTGTTTCTCCCGGTGTCGTCCGTCTGATGTTTCACCACGATTTCCGCTGATATAGGTACGTCCGGAGGAATCGATCTTGAATAAATTTGGACAATTAGGCTGAATAGTTCACGATTGAATAGATTCGATCGATTAAGTATATTTGCGCTTGCCACATGATAATTAGACCGGACGGTCCACGATGAGACACACAGGGCGTCTCATTTTAATTATTCTAGACCAATATTTCGAAAGACATGGAAAATAGGGTAAACATCTCAGACAAAAGTTGTAAGGCTTAAAGGGAGACGTAAGTTAGTGACTTTAACTTCGTTATATAGTCAATAATTCAAAATTGTTTCAAAGTCCAATTCATTTTTTTTCTTTTCTTTTTTTTAATGAAATCCTACAGTTTCTTTCGTGTTCGATCGGCGCCGGAGTATTACCGGGAACTGTCGTGAAGAATAGATCGCGAGGGCTGAAATTTCCTAGATTTAAATTACCGTCCCTTTTTAATTCCAGGCTCAATTGTTTCCTCGGTTCCTTACCGACATTCCCGCCGTGGCGGCGCGGCGCGTTTTCATTGAAAATCTCCGATGGAGTAAAGAAAAATTGGCCTGCGGCGTAAATGAGACGTTAATTGCAGCCGCTCGGATTCAATGAAACGTTCATTACGGCCTCATCCGGACGGAAGCACTCCTTTTGCGAGCCGTCTTCGCGCGCTAAATAAAATATGGGTCAAAGTATCGTCCTCTCGGCCCGGCCACTTGGCCCGGAGTCAGCATAAGTTTGCAAGTTCGCGGTGAAGGGAGCCCCTTGCGGCAAGTTGCGTACCCGCAGAATCTCGTGAACAGACTCGGCGCATGCCGCTCCCAAGGAGAAGTGCGAGCGAGCGAACGGGGAAGCGGCGGAGGGAAGGTATTTCTTGGGCCACGGCATACTCTCTTATCCCGAACACGTAGCAGCACGTAGACCCGAGTGTGTAGCCGAGTGCAAGTGTTTCCTCGCCGGATGAAATGTTAATAGCGACGAGATGCGTGCATCCCGCGCGTCCTGCGACAACCCCGGTCTTGCCGGTCCACGAACTTTTCGCGTAACGCCCGACATTGCGTCGCTATCGCGCATTCTTTTTGCACGGTGCGCCGAACAAGGTGGAGAATACTCCGCATTCTTCCGTAAGCGCAGGAACGCGGGGGGTGTCTCGAATTTCCTCTCTCGGCCGCGTTAACGGCGCGAGTGCGAGTGCGCGTTCTTCATTTTTTTCTCTCCTTTTCGCCCTTACTTTTTTTTTTTTCCTCCTTTTGCTAATGAGAACGCTCGGGTGATTCATGGAAACCAGTAAATCAACTTGACTACCGGCTCCTTAAGGGAATAATTTCGGGTCTTACCCGAGTGATTTATGAATTAATATCTTTGTTAAGCCGCCGGGGTGTATTCGCTCCGTGAGCGGTCAGTATGCGCCGAATCCGACCTCCCTCTCTCTCGCTCATTGTTTAATTCGCCCCCTCCCCCCCTCCTCATCCCCGGCTAATTTAACACTCCCTTTCGGAACGCGGCGAATTGTATTACCGGACATTGCCGCGGAAAGTCTTCGCAGCATGTTCGAGCAAACACAAAGCTCGACGAGTCTTGAAACGCTCATTTCGACAGTTGGACAGTCGGTTACGATTGTCGCGCCTTTTAATTTGTACAACTGGGACATTACAATGTATTTACTGAGCGCCAGCTATTTAACGAGTTCGCTCGTGCCTCTGATACGAGATTTCGTTAATACCGTTCGGAATAATTAAAACCAGTATTTAACACGGCTTTGTCCGTTCATATTTTCATTTTTTACATTCATATTTTGACGGATTAGTAAACACGCGGAAAAATCTGATTTATCCATCTCCGGTGCAGTTTGACAGCAATATGTGTCCCATATTTTCCGATATCGGGTCCGGGCTTTATTTATAACCGTTATTATTAATAATGGCCCGAGTAAAAGCGGCTACATTCATTATCCCTGACGGTGATGGAGGGTTCCTTTCGCGACCGCATAAACAACGTCCGCGACATTATTCTCCTTTTACAGGCGCGATCATCGCGATCGTAACCGTGAGCAGTAACTGTGCACTATGGGTGATTCCGTTGTCGACTCAACGTTAAGTTATATCGCCCTAATTGCGACAAGACAATCTGCACGCGTGCATACCTCTATACACAGGCGGTAGTTAACTTCATTCCCACGGGGACGAGATGCAAACAGCTCGGGGCTTCGCACAACGGATTCCAAATATTCATATGCCTCCCCCTCACTCTCCCACTCCCCTTCCGGCCCCGACTCCACCGATCTAAGCATCGCGTTAGATCCGAGAGGGCTATCAACCGAATCGATACATTTAAATCGCACGCCATGTCCGATTCCACGACGTACGTGTGTCAACTGACAAATAGTGCGCGCAAAAATCCGCAAAAAGTTCCTCGTTTCAGCGGGGGACCATTCGTCTGTGTTAAAAAGGGATTCGCTGTCGATATCGCTGCATACATCACACACGTGATCGATGATGGCGATTCGAGCGGATCGCTATGGCCGGTTATTTCATGCGCAGATTGAGAGAGAGGAACATTGTTTCGGCTTAAAGATAACGCTTTGTTTCCGGTGCTTCGCGGTGAACAATGCACGCACGAAAATCGAATAACGCGCATAAAGTTGCAGATAAGCGCCGGCCGGCTGGAAAAAAGCGCTGCTCAAGCAGCTTCCATATTTCACGAGTGCCACTTGCGCCGTATTTTTCATTTTACTCTATTCTCGCCCTTTTAATTACTGATAACGCGGGGGAAAAACAGCGCCGTGCGTTGCGCCATGTCGCATCCGCGGACCATGTGAGAGAGAGAGAGAGAGAGAGAGACAGAGAGAGAGAGAGAGAGAGAGAGCTATCACGGAGATTTGTGGCTGGCGGTGGCAGGGTCGCGAAATTAAGTTTTACAAATTTATAGTTTATTATCGCGCCGGATGCAATACGAATGAAACGGATGAATGAGTAACGTGAAATAACATTATCGCTTACTCGTAAATCTCAGTTTAATCCAACCGACGTGCACGACAGCGCCAAGAGACAAACTGAGAGAGAGAGAGAGAGAGACAGAGAGAGAGATACTAGTCTTAAGATGTCTTTTCACGCTGACGCTCGATGTTTATTTTTAGCGTCAAAATAGATCACGTGATTGAAGTTGCTGCTGAATGGTGAAAAACGCATGAAAAGGGTACAGTTGTGTTGAATTTTGAAGATTACAGCGTCAGTCTCGCTTAGTCTCTTTGAAAATGATGTCATTCCGAAGTAAATATCGTACTTGGTTAAGAGATTGCGTTTAAAAATAATAAAACATAATGAGCAACATTTGAATATCCAAATTGGTAATTTACATTACGTGACGCACCGATGAATCGACCCTGCTGTTCTTATCATGTTTATTTCCCTTTTACACTGTTGTATGATTATGTGATTTGAGTGATCATTGTGACGTTTCGTAACTTTGTTTCATGGCTCAAGAATATTAATTTGAAACTATGAAGCAGAGCTATGGAGTGTCGGAACGCTCACTCACCATGTAAAAATGTAACATGGAAATCAAAAATTTTCATATGAGGAGAAAAGCCCCGAGGGGTCCGGAGGTAATTGAAGGATAACATTATCGGCCATTTTTAGTCATGCAATAAAAAATACCTGGATAAAACGTAATAAGAGACTATTAATTTTATAATTTACGGTTGTCCCGATGTTTTTTTTTCATCAATATGTACACAAACTTACAATATATATTAAAATACATATTATAATATTTTATATATTTATAAAATTCAGTATATATTAAATATTATAAATATATTAAATATATTTTCGTGAAATCGCATTTCTGCAGTTATTATTTAACACGAATTTATCGACCAGATGTTATTAAACAACAAAATGTTCCCGTGCACCAAATTCTACCAATAATGGTCTTTAGTATGATCTCGTCGGTGCGTGATACTAGAAGCTATGTAAAGTCCAGCTTTATTTCTTCGACGCAACACAAGCATCTAATGAGTTGGCACCTCATTTCAACCAGAGGTTTGAAGGAGGGGGGCAACGCGATTCGCCGGTTATATATTCGGCGTTTATCGCGAGGTGGCGAGCGCCGGTCATTGTAATGCGCGTCTACGCGCATTTTCTCGGGCGTAAGTGCGGCCGTGTGAATCGCAGCGGAATCGAGTTATCGTCGTCGTCGTAACGAAACGCGTCGGCGTGCGCTAATTCGCGATCTGCAAATCTCGCGCGTAGTAAAACACAACGGTGCGGCGTTACGGTACGATGCGACGCGATTCGTCGGATCAATTGGAGCGCACTCTTTGGCGTAGCGAGGGAGAGCGAGCGTCACTGCGGGGATCCCGCATCCCCGATGCTCGTGAACGATCGATACACGAAACAAAGTGCCGACCGTACACATTTCTATACGTTCCAATCCGAAGGGCAATTCAATTGCGGCGGCCGTCCCATACGGGCATCTGCAATATTCTCCGCGAGCAATCGTCCTCCAGAGACCGTCAATGTATGCGCTCGCACGGCTCCCAATGACATTTACATTTATATTGACACGGCGCTCAATGGGATCTTGAACAACGGCCGGATGCTTAAATGCATTTGCGACCGCGGCTTAACGACTGGATCCAAATTTTTCCGCCGGATCGCGGCGAACGTGAACCGGGGAAATGGTACGCGCGAGGGTCAGCCCCGATAACGCCGTTCCACGTCCCGCAACGGACGTCGGAATGAGGATTCAACGCGATTAAGTTTTCACATCGCGGACGCGCGCGCGCCGACATCGTATCGCGTCGCCCGCTCGCTCGCGGTACAAGTGCGTTAACTCTTGCACGTTTGATACGCTCCGGCAAATTATATTCGGCGGGAATTGATTTTTCCCGTTCGCAGCTGCGCACGTGGTGATCTGATTAATAAAGCAGGCTGCTCTCTCTCTTTCTCTCTCTCTCACACACACGTGCGTTTCTCCCGCATACGCCCAGATTCCCGGCGAGAATGCAACTTTAACGGGTAAATCAACATTGCTCGAGTCGAGAGACGAGATTCTGCGAACGTGAGCGATTGTTACTCGACGGTATCACAAATTCTTCATCATCGAGGTCGAGTGATAAATGCTCCAAGGTAATTCTTAAACTTGGTTTTAATGCGTGCGCTTACGTATGTAAAGGATTCGTTTTCGATGAAAGACTCACGTTGTATAAATGAAAATATACATATTGAGTAGTGAAGTTGCACAGAAACATTAAACTCTGTGCAATCTCGCCTTTTACAAAATGCACTTTCCTGACATATATTGGTGATCGTAGCCGTTACGGTCATTTAGAGTAACCCGGGCAACTCTGAGCCCAGATCTTCAAAATGAGCAAAAATTCGATTTTTCGATTTTAATGATTTCTTATAGAGCAATCTTTTAACGATGTTTAGGCGTTTGTTGAATTTAAAGATATTGAAAATTATGATTTTGCCAGCGGAGAAACGATAGAAAAGGCGTACGATCGAATTTTTCTCGATGTATTTCATAAAATAAAAACTTCCCTATATCAGCATTCAATATTGAATGTAAATATTGAACTTCTTGAAAGATGTTTCGGAAATTAGGGAAGAGTCGAGTGACACGTGATTTCTTTTTCATACATATTGCAATTCGAACCGTCCTTCGTGATTCCCTTTCGACGGGGCTATCGTTAGCGTGAAATCCGCTTTGCGCATACCTGATGCTCAAACGACGCGATATTCAATCGATATAATCTCCATCCTCGTTAGGGGACGATACCCGTCGAT
>NW_014554615.1:254617-258062 GCF_001313825.1 Dinoponera quadriceps | reverse complement strand
ACGACGAACCTGCCGCTAATAATAGATAAGATTCCAGGTCACATTCGTCTGGCTTTCGTGCAACTCCGTTGATAGCGCGGATTATTAATATCGCGGAGAGCCACGGATCGGAAATATAATGTCGCGCGCACGACGGCGATGTATAGTACCTACCTGTTGTCGGGAGTAATATTTCTCGTGTTTATAAAAATACAACACGCGACCACGCTCGGCTGGCATAGTTAGGAACGAGCCTGGCATAACGTACCAGCCGACGAAGGGATCGATCGATCGAACGGTCTCCTCGTGACGGCGATAGCACGTGCACGCCCGACGTGATTTCTCCCTCGATCTTCTAATCCAGATAAGGTATGTCGTTCAAGAGCAGCCTACGGCCGCACTCTCGAAGGATTGCCTTCGAGCGTGGAGCAGAGCGACGGAAAAGATTGCTTCGCGATGGCTCGTTACGCGACCGATACCCCGCGACTCGTACTCGACTCGAGCTCTGTAACCAAATTCGCCTCACGTATTTCCTCGGTCCTTTAAGCGCGACCTCGCCGACCGCACGGCGTCCTGCAATTTATCTGGAATGACGTTCTATTAAGATGGGATTCGGTCGCCGTTGCCGATCCTTACCGACTTCCGGCAGGAGCGCGACAAGAAGACCCGGGCTGTCTTTTCACATTGCCGGCACAGAGAGGAAGGGTCCTAGACAGACTACGGGCTAATGAGTTCGTAACTTTTTTTTCCCCCTTTTTTTAAACACTTCTTTAGCGAGCGCACGATTCCTGGTGTCAGCCTAAGATGTCGATAGTCGATATCCGATACCCGACACGGTGATTTAAAACCTGCCCTCCGTGAGAGAGCCACGGCAAGTTAATTGTAACCCGATAGTGTTTTAAATTTACCCGCCGGATATTGATTTACCGTGGTTGCAGACAAAATGACCCGCGCTGCGTTGCGGGGAATTCAATTATTTTTCGGGCCAATCCGGTTTATTTATCGACTAATTTCGAGAGCGAAATATCGCCGTAATCCGCGATAACAATCATTTGCTGTAATAACCGTTTCGCTTATGTAGTGTCTGTACAATGCGCGGACGTGTGTGTATAAACGCGCGTGGGTATACGTTGAAATGTGGTATATATTAATTAATATACTTTTTAAGTGTATTATTTTAATTGGTATTGCGGGAGAGAGGTGCGCTTAAGTATCAAGTTTCAGAAACGTTTCGACAGTATATTCTGCATAGGAACACCACGTACATAGCAAAGAATTTGGTGTTAAATTTAACACATTTCACATGTCCCAAACGGTCCACACAGGTTTTCGTATTAATTTAACACAAGATGAATATGTTGAATATGTTCAAATATACAAATATTACATCAAAAATTAATACAAAATTTAAAAAACACAAAAACAAAAAAACACAAATATTACATAAAAAATTAATACAAAATTAATACTCATAATATGTCGACACTGAAGTATAAAATGTATTATTTTAACACTTATGTTGAATATCGACTTGACACAAAATGATTTGTTGAATGAGATAACACAAACATAATACATTAAATTAACATACGGGTATGTTAAAGATTTAACACAAAATTTACTGCGCCAATAAGTTATTTTTTCTGTGTACGATTTTCCTCAAAATATATAACTGAAATTTATAATTTTTTCAGAAGGTAATTTCTTAAAAGAAAAAGTTTATTACTGCCAAACTGATTGAAAAAAGTCAGTTTAATGCAATTTATATAAATTATTATCGATCGTCATGATGTGTCGATTAAAAAATAACGTGGCTCGTTTTCATTTGAACTTTGACTTTTGCTGTTATTTATAGTCATGCACGAAAAATTTCCACCTCGAATGACCCAGTTCGGAATAAACGTTTGAGCGTACAAAAAGGGATTAATATTCTCTGAATAAAAATGATAAAAAAATAATGTATCTCGTAATTATATTAATTTGTACATTTTCCGCGACACATGTGAACTGAAAGCATTACGAAATAAAATCGAATAATTTCCATTAAAGCGACCTTTTCGCTTCGAATATTTGAACTTTTTCATAAATTTAGAGTTGCCGAAAGGAGCTCTATCGCAAATACCACTTATACATACATACACATATACATATATACATTTTTAAAAACTTTCCACGGTCTTGATATATCAATAATTGTGATCTTAAATCGAGCGATGTTTAAATGTTGCTACGATAAAGTCCATCGATTAAAAGTAAGTGAAGTTGAACAGGCTTTCGCTTACCAGCACAGCGCCGATCCTCCCCTTTTCAAATCGCTCGTAGACTCGAGGAATTTCCGCGTAAAAGCGCTATTGTACTCGGCGCATATCCGTAATTGTTCCATTGTCGTCGCATTTTACATTCCTCGCTGCAGGCAGCAAACGCGACGGACAACGTATGAAACGGAAGAAGCGCATTCGAGCGCTCTCGTATCAGGGAAATTGTGTTAGGTAATACGGCAAGTGGGCGAGGAAGGGAGGAATATATTCCGGCCGACGACGATGACGACGACGGCTGAAGGTCTTAAGAAAGCAAACGCGCGGCGCTGACGTATCCGCGTCTCGCGCATTCCACCTCATCTCGCGGCCTACCATTCTCGAATTACGAAACTCCGTAACGCAAACATTCGCCGGCGTGCACGCCTGCTGGTCTCCTTGTCGTGCGAGGACGCTTTGTTCCGTAGCGACTGTCAGGAGACCCGTACTGTTGCTCACGCGTCACGTATTATGGCGCGCCGGTTCTGTCGAGTCTGGGAGTTGCGCCACGTATAAGCGTTTTCTCCGTCTCGCCTCTCAAGTTTCCGCAAAGTACACGGCACGCAGGCGAGCTGAAATTCTCGCGAAAAGAACGTCCCGTATGCGCCCGGGGATTCGTCGAAATATTTCCGCCGGCTGCCTTTCTTATTCCTTTCTCTGTTTCTCTCGCCACCCCCGTCACCTTGTCGGCTCATGGCCGAACGAGAGATGGGGCGACACGTCGCGTCGGGTCCGTCCAAACGACGACGAGATGACGACGATGGAGAGAAGGGGCTGAAAGAAGGGCACGGATTGCACGAACGACACGTAGACCGGGTGCGTTCTTCTCCAATCTGTTAACGGACGCGCGCGCAGGACCGACGACGCCGCGGGGTCAGTCGCGGTTTCACAAAGGGCCCTTTCGCGCCCATCTGCGCCGAGCCGGTTTCGACGGTTCCGCCGATTCGATAGCAAGACAACGCCGTCAAACGAATTTCGTTATTGCAGAACCGGCTGTTGAAACGCGCATAAATAGCATCGCTCCGGGCCGTCGAGTTCGTTCGAGAAGGATGCGTCACGTACGCGAATCCTCGTGCGCGCAAGTCGAACGTGCGAACACCCCGGGACAGTCGCATCCTCGCCTCGCGTTCCCGAAACGATTTTTCCACGCTGACGAAGCTCCCCCCCCCCCC
>NW_014554615.1:199081-254579 GCF_001313825.1 Dinoponera quadriceps | reverse complement strand
CCCCCCTCGCGTCTCACCAACCTGCCTTCGACGGAGGGAAGTTTTTTCGTTTCGCTGGCGGGCGCGGTCATTATTCTCCGACCGGGAGAGAGAAAACTTCTCATGGCAGACAGGCGAAATTCATCGGGCCTCGCCGGACTTGTTCTTTCTCCACACAGTGATTTAATGCTCTCGCGACGATGCGGAGGAGGAGAAGGAGGAGGTGCGAGGGGGACCGACGGGGAGAAGGAGGAAGGGGGGGAGAGGGAAAAGACGCTCAATCAAAATCATAGCTCGCGGTTTCGCAAGAAGGGACTCGCGAGAGAGGGCAATTTCACGAAGTGTGTCGGGATTAGTGGTAGTCCGTTGTCAGTTTAGAGGGAAATAAGTGGGATAAGATGAGGGTGAAATGACGGGGAGTACTTTATAGGATAACCGTGCGGAATAGGAATGAGCCCCTGAATGTCGGCATGGTGTATTGACGCGTAAATCACGTTGGGAATTGATTTCCCCGTCACTTAACTAATTCACTTTAACTCGGCGTTATTCAGCGACCTATCGGCGTCCGAGAGCCTGAGGTTTCAATTGTTACATCGATTTTATCGACGTCAATGTCTCCCTCTCTCTCTCTCTCTCTCTCTCTCTCTCTCTCTCTCTCTCTTCGTATTTCCGAGGAGATCGCCGATCCCACTTGAAATTTCTCCAAAGGCATTCGCATCGAGCGAAATTTGATCGAGTTACGCGATACGCCATCGACTTGTAGCGCGTCCGCTTTTATCGCGTCAACGTTTACGACGTTGCGATAATCCAGACGAAAAGAGACACTCTTTATCGAATTCTTTTTTTTTTCACTCATCTTACACCCTATTAACAGGATAATTATACGGTCCGATTTGTAAAAATCCATTGTGTGTCACGTTTCAATGATGTATCAATCGAATTACGGTTCAATTATAGCTTCATCTCAAATAGTGGGCGAAAAGAATTTCACGTTGCGATATTTAATCGTGTTTTTGCCCGTCGTAATTAATACTGGAACATTTCACTCGAATTTTTCGCTTAAAATTTTTGAATATTGCGCCGGTCACGGTCGAAATTGCACGTACGCCTCGATCGGCAAATGTTCGATGGTTTCATTATCAATCCATTGTAACGTAAAATCCGAATTCGGCAATCCGTCCCCGTTCACAATTTCGTTTCGATATGACGAGCGTGATATCACCCGGATATTGATCCTGCCGTATGACACACGCGTATGTACGAAGGAATGTTCGCTTGCGCGCACGTTGCGAACGTGCTACGCACTCATCGAGAGCGCACGATTGTGCGGCTGAATCGGTTACTCCGAAGCTTGATTTCAATTTCGCATAATTTCATAGAATTGATAATCAGGATTTCCCGTGTTTCCCCGACCGTGCGTGTGTCGCACGGCGAATGGCGCAACTTTCACGAAGACGCGAGAAACGCGCGGCAAATTATTATGCTGATAATACGCAACGTGGGCTCGAAGTTGCGTACGTGATCGTGGTATATGGGGAGCGAGAGAGAAAGAGAGAGTGGGGAGACCATGGAGCAAGAAGCTCTATATTAATGCCGCGAGATCACATTGATCCCTCAACAGCATCCACAAATAATTTAAGTATCTCACGAAACGGGTAATCCACGTCCTCGCGTTATATTGTAAACTATTGCCGCATACGTGTAAAAAGAGAAAACGGATACTGTACCTTCACCTATACGAGGAGTTTATTCGAATATTTCAAGTATAATAATTAGATATTAAGAGATAATATATATCATATACAGCATATTTCCCACGAATTGCATATTTTTCTGTAATTAAAGAATTCACATGCGTGCAAACGTGTGCTAATTGTTTTGCCCAAGTTTTGCAACCTAGAAACACGCAAGGGGTTTTAGAATATTATAAATATATCAGTTAACAAGGCAACGAGAAGGAAAGAACGAAAGCGTGGGAGGGAAATTTTTTACGGCATTACGGTGTCAGAACGTCAAGTTGCTAGTACGTTCTCGAGAGTTGCTCACGTCGCAAAATCTAACGAATTTCACCGCAGCTTCCACCAAGCCATACCCGTATGGGCGCAAGCGCAAAAAATGAAACGAACATTCCTCCTTCCCCCCCCCTCGCACTCTCTCTCTCACTCTCTCTCTCTCTCTCGCGCGCACGCTTTCTCTTAGTCTTATACCCGCTGCTAAGTATATATATCCAGTTATGCGAGCGCAAGAACTCGAGGGAAAAGTGGTATCTCTCATGTAGTAACGACTCGTTACTTCACACCTCGTGGAACTACATTTGCTCCGATGCTCGAAGTTTGAAAATAACGATGCATGAAACAGAAAATTTGCGGCTGGATTATGAAGTTACGTCGATCTCTGATACAGTTTAATTTGCGCAACGTAATCTTCGCGGATTATCTTGGAAAAAATGTTTAACTTCTTTTACAACCCTCTCACTACACTGGTATTGTTCGCTACACAAACGGTCGAATATTGCACGATCAAAAACTAATATACGACTCACTGTTCATTTTAAATAATTCGCCTCCCTCCCTTTCTCTCTCTCTCTCTCTCTCTCTCTCTCTCTCTCTCTCTGTCTCTCTTTCTTTCTCGGCATCGCGTCTGGTACTAAAAAATAGTTCAAGTCGTAACGCACAAGACTCTGCGCTCCCTTGCGACTAAATGACTATCGTATTGTTTCGGCCCCTCGAGGATGCGGGTCATTGAGAGCGCGGAATAACCCAGCACGGCGGCGGAATCAACGACGAATTGCCGTGAGGTATATCATTTTTATCATGACGGACTCACAATAAACCGTACTCTATCTAGAGTTCAAGCAGCCCGCGGAGATTCAGCAGTGGCGGGGACGAGAACGAGGTAAAGTGGTAACTCGCGATGGACAGCGTGGGAGACAAAGAGGCAGCGAATGTCCAACCGAAGGGTGAGATACGCGAGGTTTCTATGGGTTTGCGGTGGAAAGCCGTTAAAGGGAGAGCACACCCGCTGACGAGGCTTTCCCTAGGTGCGCCAGTACCTAGTTGCCGGACCGAGCTTTCAGACGAACGGAAGAGACAGAGAGGGAAGGGAGCAAAAGACAGACAGATAGAGAGAGAGAGAGAGAGAGAGAGAGAGAAACGAGCGGAAGGAGTGAGGGGGAGGGGGGAGATGGGCGACAAGAGGGTATCTTGCGCTGGGGCCAGAGGAAGAGAGACGCGGCGAGGCGGGAAACCGGGCGGGGGATGAAAGCGAGGGAGGACGAGGGAATTGAGGATCGTTGGAAGCGGGGAGCCGAGCTCAGCGCGGAATCGCCCGGCCGGAAAACGCGACACCACCGGAAGATTGCACTATCGCGCACCCACTTGTTTTCTATCCCCTCGTCGTGGCCTTTCGCCCCCGCTTACGCCCGTGCCCGCGCCCTCCTGGGGCGCGTCCCCGCGTGTCGCTTTCCTCCCTCGCGCGCACCAGCCGATTCTTCTGTCCGACAGCGTATATACAAATCCGTTTCGTCGGTTTCCTTTGTTCCACTTGGGTCACCGGACCCATCGCTCTTTTTCTTTTTCCCTCTTTTCTTACTCTGTCTCTCTCTCTCTCTCTCTCTCTCTCTCCCTTCCTCTGCCTCCTTCTTGGCCTCTGTTTCTGTCTTCCTCTCTCCCTTCCTCTCTCTCTCTCTCTCTCTCTTTCTCTCTCTATCTTTCTCTCTTTACGAAACCGGCTACGCACGTTCGCTCGATTTTCCGTAAAACGCGACGATCCCTCGCTCGACGAAACTACCGCATTTCTTCCGTCAAACGGAGAGAGCATCCGGGGCGAGTAAATTTCGAGCAGTAAAGAGGTGCAGTTTAGAGGATGAAGACGCCGTCGCTTGGGACTTTGCTTCGCAATACGGCTTCGTTTTACGGGACCGGCGTGCGCGTACCGTTGATTAAAACTCGCAGCTTTCCACTTTGAGCTTCTTTCACTCGAAGTCGACGCTGCCTCGTTCTTCTTTCGCGACACGCACGCGTACGATTCCTTATACGCTTTCCGTCCAATTTCGCAGACTCCTCGTTCGAGGCAAGCCTGTTCCGAGCATTTTCAATTTAGCCACGTCGACACGGTCAAGGAACGTGCGTCATCAAATAAAGATGACTGTGAATTCAAAGAGTTTCATCATACACTTTCGCAAGACTTTCGCGCGTTTTGTAATCCAGTCGTTATAATTCATGTGCACGATAAGTGCACGCGAATAAACGCCGATAAGAGAATATTTTCGTATATCGGTATTTCTTATATTTACACAAAAAAAAAGTATATTATTGAAACCCTTAACATTATTTTTTCTGAGAATATACAAGAAGCGTTCATTTAAACACGATCGCGATCGTTTATTTTAAACACAAATGCCCTCGACATTTACCTCGATTTTAATTACTTCACCTCTTTCGAAACTAAAGACAGGCGCCGCAAGAATTTTTCCACCGTCGATGAAAAATGTGAGAGGTTCTTGAAATTTATGAAGCTCCATGCGAAGCACGAGATTCGTTCCAGCGCGATAACTATTTGAAGATTGCCGTTATCAGCGGATAAAAATCATTTCTCTTGCGGCGAAACGTCACGATCTTTGCTCGCGGCAGTCGAACGTAAGTCCCGCTCGGGGCTTTAACTAAAAGACTTCGCTTTACCAGCTTGGTTTTACGGGATCCGCGCGCGGCGCCGTAGGTCTCGTTGATTAAAACTCCTCGCCTTTCTCGAACCGAACTCGTACGCTACGTAACGAAGACGTCGACGTCGAGGAAGAAAGAGTCTCGCGCGCGATGACCGTCGCTGAGGCGGATGGACGCAAGAAGGAGCGAAAGCCTCCTTATTCCGGAAATTGAAAAAAAGTAAGGATGGTCACAACGGCGGAAACGGGAAGAAAGAGAGGGAGACGTACGGGAACACGAAAAACGTAACGAGGGACCGAGAAAGGACAAGAAGTGGCAAGACGGCGAGTTCGAGTGCACGCGTTTCGCGCGAATGTACTTATGCATTGGAATTCCCTTCTCGACGAAGGCGCCGGTAATAGGGACTCCGCCACTAGCATCCTAGACGAAGCAACGGTTTCCCTGCGGCGAAAGGGATGGAAACATAAACGGCTGGCTGGATGAAAGGAGACGCGCGAGAGCAGCGAGCGAGCGCGTGCTGCGGGAAGGAGCGGGAAAAGAAACCGACGGGAGATATATAGTTCGATAAGTATGAGCGAGTGTGTCGTACGGGCCCGAAACGAAGTTTGCCAGACTCGAGGTTGCCAAACGCGAGTTCGGAGAGCGAGCGGTAGAGCGAGGCGGAAAGAACAAATATGTACCCGAGCCTGGTTCCGACGGATAAAGGATTTTCCTTGAACATGACATGGGACTTCCCCAGGATAACGCTTCCCCGCTCGTTCCTTCCTTTCACCCCTCTCCCCCCTCCCGTTCCTCCTTCTGTAACATTTTCGCTCGAGGGACTGCGCGATTATGCCCGCGCGGAATTCCACACGCGATCCTTAATGCCCTCGCTCGCGTCTTTCGCGCGTCTACTTACGGTACTTTCTATTTATCCACGTCTCCCGGGTAACCTCGCGCAACTCCATGGACTCGGTGAGATGCGAGAGAGCGCGGGGGGTACTCCGTGTGGATTCAACGGAATTAGACGGTTACCGTTAGAAAACGCTCTTGTTCTCGTCGGTATCTGCCGCCAGCCTATTTCAACCGTCTTTGCGCAGCACTCGTCGGGAATAATTTCTGATGCATTCCCTGCGTCCGGAGACTGAGGAATTTAACCGCCACGCTGCGTCGTTTGTCATTATTCTCTCAGCGATCCCTTGGATTATGAATCTCCGGTGATGTTCGGTATTTTCGTACCTGCCGCTTTGTAATTATTGTTAAGTTGTAACTGTAATAACTGTTAACCGATTGGTCCAAGTAACAGTTATTTTGGCTGCGTTTCGATATTCACTGTCAGTACTGGAAATCTATGCCTCGTGTCACGTATACTATAGATTTTCAATTCTGGTAATGAATATAGGAACGTAGCCTTTGTTGGATGCATTCAGTATTACGACTGCTCGGTGTGGTATTCGCGCCCGGGAGCTCTCTCGGCGAGGAGAAAAAACACTCCGTACGGGTATCCCATATCTCGGTGACGTTTCATCGCGTTAGGAACTGTTGATCCCGAAGCGTGCTACGCTTCTCACGCGCGCGACCGTCCTACGACCGCTGTATACGAGAGTAGCCCTAAGGCACGGAATAAACTCACTCCAAGATACTTGCGGAGCGAAATGTTTGATGCTACGTGCGCAGCGCGGCGTAGCGAAGTTTGCATCGAGACTGCCAGCCGCAGGTCGTAAGGACAAATCCGTTTTCGAGTTTCGTTGGGTTACCGGCGAACAAGGAATTTCCTTGATCACCAATACGATCTCGGGCTCTAAGGTTGGCCGGCGGTACACGTAGACGCGCTTGTACCTAAAGCAGCCACATTTAGCTGTACGTGTGTGTATCCGGCCGCACACGCGCATCTTCTATGGGTGTATACGTATATATGTGTGTATATATATATATATTTCTCATGGAAAGGGTTAGTAACGCCACAAATCAATGGTGTCCAAAGTTTAACGTAGCCCAAGGCGCGTTACACGCGGTAGCGTGTAATTAACCCTTAACCCGTGAGCCGACAACGACTTTATAACATCCTGAGTGTACATCCGGTGGTGCCAACCCGCCCGTCCCGGTACCACCGGGGCGGACTAATTACAGCCAGTCGGAGCGGGAATATCGTGTAAATAGGGGCTTCTTGCACCGATCATGCAGCGCGCACTCCTGCGTGGACCGGCTCGCGATGGCGATCGCAGTAGTACAGATAAATACCGGAGGCTGATTGACCATAAGGGACCCGGGCGCTGAGCAATTTCCACCAATTGGTGATATTCCGCGCCGTTGGCGACCGATCGAAGCGGACTTACCGGTAATTCCGGGCGATCCGGCCGAATCTTCCGTCGTTACGCCAATGAAACGCGTCGTTTCGCGAATCGATCGAATCATATCGGTAAGTTCAGGGAAGCGACTGCCCTCGCTATCGGGCGATTCGTTGTCGCTCGTGCGCGAGTCGTCGACAGGTTGTTGTCACGGGCCGAGGGAGATAATTGGCGACGGCGCGCGCTCCGGCGAGAGAATCGGTAAGTACGATCGATCGTTAAAACGCGATAGAAAGTTCGCTCCGTGAAGTGTAAATTTTTAATCAGGCGGAAAAAGCGGGGACCTCACGTCGCCGGTAGCGGCGATGGCGGTCCTGCTTTCACTCGCCGCATGAAAACGCAGAGTTACGGGGAAAGTTGAGCGCCGTTAGTTAGATGGGAAACTTGTGAGTTTTAACTTCGTCCCACCTTTGAGTTCGAAATTATATACACGTCCGGAAATACTCGCTCCGCGCTCGTTCTCCCGTCTGCCGATACCGCGCGACAAATCTAAGTAAATCGATAGTTTTCTAATTATAAGCGATTCCAAGTTAAACGACCCGGGCAAATTAAACTCCGAGGATACAAACGGATAAAGAGACAGAGGAGAGAAAAAGAATAATTCTCATTTGTTTCGCTTCCATTTAGTTCCGAGCGTGCTCCGCTCTTTAACGGAACTTTATTTGCGAAGGGGCGCACTTGCAAAAATATACAAAGTTGGACGCTTACGACTCGCGAGAACGGCGTAAGACTGACACTCGTGACCAAACTTTTGTCACGATGCGAATTGCAAATGAACAATTCTCAAGTGGTAGCCGCAGCGCTTCTACAACGATTCTGAAACACGATTTAATCGGTCGTCCGGTAGCCACGGCGTTAACGCGCGCGTTCGCCGTGTCGGATTTTCAAATCAGAAACAAACGAAAAATTCGCGCACTGTTGATTATCTTTGCTCACGAGTCGGCACACGGTATGCCTCGTAAAAATCCTATTCGCGTTGTTAGGCAAATTAAAGTAAATTTCCATCCGCTCCTTGATTTCGTCCCAGCCGGGCAAAGTCCCTGGCGGTTCCGCCAGGAATAACATGGTAAACGTATTCCTTAAACCGGAAGTTTATCAGGGAATCCCGGCTGTGGTCAGCGGATCCCGCTATCCCTCCACCTATCCGCCCTCCACCTATTCTCCCTCGCTTTAGGGGCGCAAAATATTCGAGCAATTTGGTGACACTGCCAAGCGTCCGTTGGGGTCTTTTTATCCGTGGTGTTAGCCGGCTTAGTTTTATCGTGGGCGCATTATCCTTCCTTTCTTCCTCTCTCCCCTTTCTCTCTCCTTCTTTCTCTCTGCATCCCCTTCCTTTCATCTCCTTTCCGTTCTTTCTCTCTTTCTCTCTCTCTCTTCTCTCTCCTCCTTTCTTTCTCTCTCTCTCTCTTTCTCTCTTCTCTCCTCTTTCGATATCACCTCTCCTTGTGCGCGGTACCTAGTACATTCCGGCTCTTACCTATTCTGGATTAATGCCAGTGGTCTTGCCATCCTCGAATCCTCCCCTCCGCCGCTTTGAACGAACATCGCCTTCCAACCACTCCTGCGGGCTCTCCTCTCTTTTCTCTCATCCTTGTTTATCACGCCCTTGATCTCTCGCTACCTCTTTGTCCGATCTCTCTCTCTCTCTCTCTCTCTTTCTCTACTCTTTCCCTTGCCAGCAACCCCTGTTTTCCCGTGCGCGACGCCTCGTCGGAACGGTATAGACGCAAAAGCTGGCAGTCGTAAACGAAGAATTACGAAGTGGAGCGTCACTGCCGGCGCGGGGTGTCGTGTATACTCGTTGTCGCGCTCGGTTTACCCTTCTAAGTCGAACCTCCTCTCTGAGTTCAGAGCTCGTCGTCTCCGCACCACCCGCGGCGCGTACTACAGAACGGCGAGAGAGAGAGAGAGAGAGAGAGAGAGATATGCTTATCGCAATGGAAAATGTCAACCCTCTCGGCGGGCGAGCGTCCGTAAACGGCGTTCCCATATGACGCTTATGTTTTTACCCGTCATTAGGCTCCATTTAGATTCGCTCGTGAAATAACGCGTGCGTTTAACTAAAACGTAACGACGCTATTTGATATCGTGCTAAGAGCTTAACGATATACGCGAAGCGAAAATGATACCCGTGTAATTTCTCGCACTTCGTGCCGCTCGTGCTGCGAATTTTATTCACCGGCGATCTTCAACTCACCGAACGTGTCCTCCCGTGGAAACGCCTGTCAGTCGCCACTTTAAAGTAGTTAATCCGTGATAATATCGTTAGAAAGATATTTAGCGGGATGTTGTTATGCGACATATATATTATAACAAAAAATACACGTTAGCGTATATCAAAATATGTATCCGTATATTGTATGAGTTCAATGAGAGAGCCCGCTAATTCTATCGTTAAATAATCGGGCACTTCGCTCTGCGCGGGGAGTAATTACGCAGGTAGGCCCGAGTGCGCACACGCGCTAGCGAGCGAGCGAGCGCACGTTAGTTAGTATCTAAATATTACACGTTAAACAGCCGTCTTATCCGCTGCGATCTATTTCAATTACGAACGCTAAAACAAACAGTTTCACGACACCCCGGGGAATCCGGCCTCGAATTTCGTGCTCCTCGGAACGAGCGCCTTATCTTGACGTATCGTCGGTGCGCGTCCCCGAAGTTACGTCGAAGATGATTTAAGGAGATAGATTCGCGCTCTCCGTCCCGGCCTCGCCGGGTCCGGTAGACCCTGGCGTGCGCGCTCTCGAGGACGCCTTAATTGGTTTAGGTTTTCCCTGATATCGGATTTTACGATACGGTCAGGAAGGAATGCGGCGTTTCATCAAACGCTTCTTTTCGTCATGAAGATAACGAACTATCATGGCGAAGGAATGCCGCGACGCCGCGGTAATTTACCGGGGAAACGGTCGGCTTTTCCATCAAAGGGATCGGTATCGCCATATGTGCACACGTGGACATGTGTGTATGTTGGAGGGAAGAGGGATGTCCGCCGGCGCGCAGGCCGGTTACCACGTGTGTCGTAAAACTGCACAGCCGAGCGGATGGGAGGACGGAAATTCCTGAGCGAAAATTGCGACAGCGAGATCCATTTTAGAGCCGTGTACACACGGTTTCGCGGGTAAATCCTAAGGGGACGGCCCACGGTTACGTTTATATCCCGAAAGCTTTTTTACCGCCCGCCCGTATGTACATGAGTGCGTGCCGACAAGCGCTTTATTTCCCTGATTTGCCGCACTTTTCACGCGCATGACAAAGCAGGCCGACCGCGTTCGTGCGGAGCGCGAGTAACGCGTCCCGTGATGCGTTTCGGCCCGGTGAAGCGATTTGATACGTCGCGGGTGAAGCTCATTAACGACGCGGTGTAATTTCACTAGAAAAAGCGCACGTTTCTGGACAGCACTCGGTGTTATGTTAATTAATGTGTAGGTTATATGTTAATTAGTAAGTTCATCAGCTGTGTCTTATTTAATATATAGGGTGTCACTTAATAGACAGGGTGTCCCGAAATTAGATTGACAAACATTCGATGCTTATAAAAGACACCGCAACAAATAATTTTTGTTCATAAACCCATGCCCGCCGTTTTGATATTAAAGTGAATTATTCACTCTAGTACGAAAACGGCTCATTTGCGGACATGGAACAATTGACACAAATTACTTATTCTGGCGTCCTTTAAAAGCATTCGAAGTTCGTCGTTGGTTTCATTTCGGGACACCATATATTGCAGGATATATTGGTACGGCGATTTTATGCATCGACAGGAATTATAATTATCTTCGGCTTCGATTATACTCTTTGGTAACGCTTGTTATAGTGTTAGTGATGATAACTTTACGTGCATGTTGCTGCTATTTTTATAGTGAAAACCAAAGAAGAGTATAGTTGAGGAACCGAAAATAACTACAGTTTGTGTCAGTATGGAGGCGTTGAAGCGATCTTTCCACAATGGGAACTCGACTTCGTTTTATACGTTTTATTTGCGAGTCAAAAGTTCGTGATTATTTTTACAAGTTGTTTCTCTCGCGCATTCGCCCTCTATAGACTCTCAGACAATCCTTCATTTTACACGTCACAATAGTCCACGTCACCTAAAGTGACTAATGTATCGTACAGCGCTATCCTCTGTAAGTATCACAACGAGACATATATTACCGTGGTATATTTAAATACCGATCCATTAAAATCTAGATTTTAATACGACGGGGCTCGTGCGCGCTTATGAGATAACTTCACATTTTCGCCCGAACATCCGCCAGACTCTTCACCTCCGCATTCACCTGCGCGTCTTGGATTCTCTGTACACGCTCGTAAGTTAAGAGAATTACCGAGATGGAAACCTTAAGTACCATCACCGACTTTCGGATTTTCATTAAATATCACCGCAAATTCCCGCATACCCTTTCCGTCCTCGGACATTTAATTTGTCGGACGGATGTAATTTTAGATATCGCACAAGGCGCTTCATAAAAATCCACACCTTCCAATCGCTCGTTCACTTTTCAACTTACCAGCAAACCTTACGGAGGCTCACGCGACATCGCGTCGCTGTCAGTGCGACGGCTGTGTTTCCGCGGGAGAGAAAGCTGTTAAAATTAATCTCGATAAATATTACACGGCTGAACGTCGGCGATAAACGCCGGCGACGTTACCGCCAAAGTTACACGCGTCACCAGCCTCGCCCCGCCCCCTAATTACCGTTTTATTATCGAGCCTTCGTAACGGAGGGCCAAGTCATCGCGAACTACTTTCATCCCCGAATTCCCCTCCCCTCACCCCTGTGCTTTTAAGCGCGCCGTAAATCCACGCTCATGAAATATGCCAACTATAATTGGTTCTAACTTTTTTCATATATGGACCAGGGACTTACAACGGCGGTCGAGAAAATTATTCCCCCGTGGACCCGCGGGTTATGCAACTCGGTCGAGCGCGGCGGTCATTACGTCCGAACACGTGGAATCGCGGAAATTTCACAGCGCGCACGCTCCAGCCCGTAACTCGCGGCCGGCGTGCTGCGCGATTTGCAGCGCGATTTCAAATATTCCTTCAGAGACGAGCCCCAGTGTTACTTCATAAGCGGGATAAGCCGCCTTCCGAGAGCTCTCGGGGTGCGTTAAAAGCCTCTCCGAAGTAATAATAGGATTCCGCTCTGTTGTTGCGCGCGAACGTGCCGGTTCGGTTACGCCCGGCTGCGATAAGTATTACAATAATCGAGGCGACTCGGTCGGCGGCGGGCGTGCGAACAAAGAGAGAAACCGTACTTGCGTTCGCCGGCTGTACACGACTTCCCAGACTCGCGTTCGCGCGCGTAAAGCGCTGCGCGCCCATTCTGTGATGCACGGCTAATGGAGTTAATTACCGCGTCGGTTGTAATCGTTATTCATGCAAATCGTTATTATATTAGTGCGTTAGCATTATCCTTACCGTGTACATTACGTGTACGCGGCACGGTCTGCGTTACCGTCAATTTTACCTTCGTTACCGACGTGTTTACGCATCAGGCCGCGTACCGAGAGTGTAAACGTAAAATTCACGAATTATAACGTGACGGAGATCACGGCATGTTCGATATCGGAGGACTCGCAATTAGATCGGAAACGGTTGGTGATCTCCATCGACATGTCATCGTTGACATTACTCCGCTTGGGTTTTTCCGCGCCCTTCCGGAGATACCGACGCTGGTCTTACGTTCGCAGGACGCGTAATTGGAGCTCTCCGGGTGAAATAATGCGGAACCGCGTAATTCGTAAGCTCCGTTCGATCTCCTCCGCGTATGTTCTGTAAAATGTACATTTTCCCGCGAACAGAAATTTCCATTAGCGTGCGTACGATTGTATGAGATTTTTTCAGGACGAAAATATCTCGCGCAACAACATGCACGAAATGAAGTATTACAACAAGGAAAGTACTATTATTATCAACCTTTATACGCTGAATATTGCGCGCTGTACGTGATGTCGGTATACCCGAATGAGAACTTGCGTATAACGCAGCTCACGTTCTCCGCTTTTGTCATGAATTTTCATGCCAAATTTCATGCATATCCATTCATAAATATAAATCTCATATTTTTTAAGTAAAATGTTGGCTAGTTTTATATACGATCGTGCTGAAGGATTTATCGCTTGTAGAGCCGAGGAAACTTCCGGAAACATCGCCGACCGTGTTATTACTGCTGACGTATGCAAAGCATCTAGTATTTAAATACTTTAGCATAATTATATAACGCATGTCCAAACGCATTCGCACCAGCAGTGATTTTTTTCCTATCGCGAAGTTCTTGTCTCAGTGGGAAGAACGATAAATCGAACGACGCGAGAAAGAAATATAATATATAAAATTCTCGTTTAGAACTTCCATCATCACCGACGATGTGTAATCACCGACATGTTGCACAGGATTAATATGATAATTAATGTGTTAACCATTCGTGTTCAGGATTATGAATTCCAACCATATCGGAAATTAGATACGTAATACGATAACATGTTACATACAATTAATATATGTGGATAATTAACAGTAAAAATTATTTAATCTGACCCGATTTAACCTAAATTTTCCTTATTTGAGGCACGCTTTTTATCGGTGAAAATTTTATATATAATACTGGTCATTTAAAAGTGTTTCTTCGTCATTTTATGCAATAAAGATTAGCAAGTTCATGCAGATTGCGTCACTCTGTACTTGCGATGTGACATGTTAGTCACGTCGCTGAAAATCTGTTTTCTACGTTTTACATAAAATATGTACGAGAAGCGAGTAGAATTTTGAAAAAACCTCAGTAATTTTATGGTAGCATACTCTCGGCTATTTGTCGTCAACACCTTTTTTTTATCAATGAATTCTTTTAAACGACATTATACACATATTTTGGGGATACTTAAATTAGCAAATGTCGTTTCTAGCATTCAACTTTAAATGTTATTGTCGGAATATCCAATATATATTTTAGGCCATATTTGTCAGAAATTCGATCTGTCATATGTGCGTTCATATTTGGACGTTCAATTGAAAACTTCGAAATAAGAGCAACATAAAAGCATTTTTCGGCTATTGTTAATTATATTATATTGCGCGGAAAAAAAGAGGAAAGATATGTAAAACTCGATAACTGAACAGAAAATGACCTATTATTCGGAATGTCGAGCTGAGTGAAAAGGGTCTCGAATAATCTCTGGACATAAAATATCGATTAAATGGAGATCGTAACAAAAGTATATCTATTAATACGTGATAATATTCGGTGATGTCACGCGCGCAAAATTCGCTGAATACACTTGAATATCGGAGGTATGAATCGCAATGAATATTCGTTAGAATGTTCTTCGATCTCTGCGACAATAGGCGCAATAAATAAGAAAAAAAAGACATGAAAAATACATAACTCGTTTTTCATTAAAGCTGCTATAAAAGACACGATAGATCCGGTTCCTCTGCATTGAATTTCTTTTTTTAAAGACCGTAAGTTTTAGTATTGCTACGTACACGCACAAGCGTGTGTACTATATTATATGCCAATTATAAGCGAGTCTGAACGTACGCACAATTTAATTAGGACATGCTTTGCAAATGCAATATCAGCGTTTGTAGGAACTATTACAATCGTGAATATAACAATCATTATTTTACCGCGGAAACCAATTTCAAATTTTCCAGCCCTTTCGTTTGTACAATTTTATATATTTTCACAACTTGCACGCGACAGTATAAATGTACAATCATATAAATGTACAATCATTTATACAATCATTTTTAACCGATTAATATTCTCTTGGATAATTGTGTAATTTATTACACGTTACGATCATTTAATGACGGCGATTAAACTCAACTGATCAGTCCATTTTTCATTTTTTACTCATAGTATGGATAATTATCTGGCTGAATAGAAACGAGGCATCAACCAATCACATGACCTACATCGCATGCATTTCTTCGTCTATAATGCGAGCCATTCCCGCTAGCATTGCTTGGAACGCGGTTCATGTCCGGAAGTAATTTAAGCCTGGGAACGGGTTAAATTTTCTTCCACTTCGACGGGAGGTCAGTCGGGCGCGATATAATGAAATATCGATTACGCGGTCTGTGTGCGGCATTACCGAAATCGTTTTCCTGGCACTCGCTCATGTTGGCCCAAATTATTCCGGCCGCTGCACCTAGATACTCCTATGTTTATGGTGTTTTTGTTGTACGTAAATACGTTATTCTCCCATCTTCTCTGCTTCCCCCTCTCTCTCTTTCTCTCTCCTGATCTTCTCCTTTTACTGAACGGCGTCGAAAATCATTTGAAAATCTTCGTCCCCGGTTAATTCAAAATTCTCGAAATGGAAAAAAAAAATAGAAAATAAAAACTCCCGATTTAACAGAATAAAAAACGAACTTTAAATAATGAGCAACAAAGATAGAGGGATTCCGTTACAATGATGTTCGGCTGAATCGAATTCGGACTGAAGTTGAATCGAGTCAGTATCGGGAATTCACGAGATTAGCGCGAATTAAAGAGCGCGGGAAAGAGTACGGGCGCAAGTGAGATTTTAGATTGGCGAAGCCTCGGGAGCTGTTAGCCGCGACGTCGCGGTCGACGGGAAATTTACCGCAATTTAGTCCCGCGGAGTTTGCGGATGAGGGAAAGTGTGCGGCGCGATCTAGGACACGGAGCACGGCCGATTATTTTCCGGGGGCTCCCCCCCCCTTTTTTTTTTAATCTTTTCCACACCGCACGGGGTATGAAACGTGTGCCGCCACGACGATCGAGGACAACGAGGGCGCGTCTCTCGGCGGAATTCGCGCGCTATAACGTCCGTGCGCTCGTTCGCTCGCTCACGCTCGCGCGCGGCCGGCATTCTCGCTTGTTCATACAGATAAATTTTCACGGTGGCGAGGGGCACACACCGGCGCGGCTTCGTTTTGCGGGGCGTAATTGCCGCTACCGAAATCGATGAATATTTCAGCGCGTACACCGGCGCACCGGTACGAATGCAGCCGCGTCGCGTACTTGCGCCTGCACGCCTCGCAGCATCCCCTGTGTGAGCACGTTATATACACCACCCCAGCCCTCGGCCCCTCCCTGGCCACGCTGCCTCTCGCGCGCCCAACCCTCTTATTCTCGCCCTCGTATCACAGTATCTGCCCTGCGTCCTCACCGCTTCCCCGTCGCTGGCAACGGTCGGCGAATATGTTTATTCATGCGGTTATTTATTAGTTCGGGCAATTAGCATTAATTAGCGCAATCTGGTACTCCGTTCTACCTCGCAGCGGCACGTCCGCAAGCCGCGAGCGGCGCGACATTGTGCGGTCGTAATGTTTTGGAGGTACACAGCGGCAGGTGGAGGGGGACCGGCAACGAGTTGCGAGCTACCGGCTACGATTGCGTTTGCGAACTCTGATGATTTCCTTCCTGCTCGTATTTTGAGCGGAGAGAGAGAGAGAGAGAGAGAGAGGGGTATTATCTTTCAGAGGGAAAAAGAGAGAGAGAAAGGTATCATTTGAAACGACTTCTGTGGATTCGCTTTTCGACGACGAGAACAATTAGTTCCCGAGGGTATCGGCCGAGATTTTCCTTTCCTCTTTGTTCATTTTCAAAAACATCGAGCTTCTATATAATTGTTCGCGTTCTGCATATCCGCCTTGACGTGACACATATAATCTGAATTTAACGTCGACCTGGTACCTTCGTGCAAAATATGAAAGACGATGGAACAAACGATTAAACACAGTATTACGCGTAACCACGTAAAAGGGCTCTTTGTAAATCGATCAACCGTTACTCCATTATTTGCTAACGAGTTTCGTTTCAGTAGCTTCAGCGCGATATCGTCCGTGCCGAGTCTTATGTATGCATCGATAATAGTTTGACACTTCCTGTTCATTATCGAAGTGAAATGAAACCGAACGAACGAACGAACGGACGGATCGGAGCCCCGATTCCGATTATTGCGGTCGTCGTATCGGCCGATATGCTGTGAGCGCAAATAAATCGCGCAATGAGTTTAATTAGCCGACGTGGCCGTCAGAGACGATGTTTCCCAGCTAGAAAGGTGTGGAGAAAAGCAGTTAAGCGAGTGTTTCAGAGATAATAGTCTCCAGCTCTCTCTCTCTCTCTGGCGCGCGGAGGTCACTTCGTTTCATGAGCGAGCGCGATCAATTTGTCGCTTCATTCTGATACCTTTTTCATTGGTCAATCTCGCGTAGTTACAGAGAAAGTTGCGGCGGCCGGAGTTTCGCCCGCTTCTGACGTCACGTAAAGTCCAAAGAAAACAGAATCAAAAGTTAGCGACGGCCGGCTCGCCCGAAAGATGAAGAACGCGCCGCGGTAATTCGGCAATCGCACGACCGCGCTCTGGACTATATCGTTCTAGATAATTCGTACCCAATGTCACTCTTTGTGTGGTCTCGTTAATTTCTATATCGCGGATCTCGAAGGAGCGCGCGAGTAGTAGCAGCAGCACGAATTGCATTTTATGATCGGAACCAACTTATTTAGCAAAGGAACATACGAAATTATTTCGCAAAAGGGCACTCTTACACATATCACTTTTTTGTAACAATAAAAAATGAATTTGAGACACTGGTTTTTAATTTCACTTGTTAATCATTTTCGGATATGAAGGAAACGATCGGAAGATGCGACCGATTCGAGATCGAACTGCCGATGATTCGCAATTATCGAACTATTCGAATTAGAACCTTTTAGGATTCGAACGAGTTCGCACATCTCGAAGCGAAAGTTCGTAAATAGTAAGTAACCGCGTCACCTGATGGACGACAGAAGTAAGTTCAATGACAAGTTCTAAAATATCGCAAACGGTATTCCCGTCACATTCACGTCACGTTTGCCGGGTCAAATAGGACGAAAGTCGAGAAGGAAATTGCATGGGATATCTGTAATAAACGTACGAATTCGGAGAGGTCCGAGTCCATATCCGAAAGTTCTGCGCGAGCTTGCGGAGAGGTTAATAGCTGCGGAGCCCGGGCGGAAGATAGGAAAATCCGACCCGTTCGACGACATCGTAATTCGATATTCATTTTCCGAATGCGCCGCGCGGCCATCCGTGTTATTCACGCGATAATAGAACAGAAAGGATTGGCAAGGTACTGTGCGCGGCGGGCAGGCAGCCGGAGCATTAGCATAAATCCGATAGAGATTCCCGTTATTATGAGGATCCGAATTCCTGCCCGTTAAGCGTGTCCTCTTTCCTCTCGCAGCCGACCCGCGTCGTCGTGAATGCGCCCGGCGTCCGCTGGTTCATGCAGAACGCGCGAGGTGTTCGCGAAAAGACAATAGACTTCGACGGCGGGGACTGGGGACGACAGAGTGAGAGAGTTCATTAGTCGATGTCTCTCTTTGCATTAAGTATTGATAACTTGGAGGACGGGGGGNGGGGGGGGGGGGACTCTCGAAATAGCGAGCAAGAGCGTGCAATGGTGGGCCGAGCAGGACGCGCTCTTGCGTGGCTCTTTGTCCATAACTACTTCTTCTTCAGTGGGTCCTACGAACGCGGGGAAAGTTAGGCGAGGGTGCGGTATCGCCTTGCCGATGTCACGATGACTACTTGCCCGGTGCGCAATCCGTTCCCCGGTATCGCTCGAGTGCGAGCGGAGACACATCACAGATACATCCGCTCCAAAGCTACCACATCAAACGGGGCCCACCCTCAAACCGACTTCGCGAACCAACCCCCAATTATCGTCGAGTGTGCCTGTAAAGTCGTCCTCTCCTCGAGTCGCCGTCATCTTCGCCGCCGTCGACGTCGTCTTCGCCGTCGCTGTTGCGCTCTAATCGGTTGTCAAGTTGTGGTCTCCGCGCGCAACGTGCTCTCTCGCAGTTAACGACCTCTCCTTCCCCGGATCAATGAGCGTACGCAACGGAGATGCGTTCACAGGGGTGACGTAATTCGAGAATGACGAATATGAATCCGTAGAAATAGTCACGTCCGGTCGGTCGCGAAAGAAGATTGCGGGATATCGTTTATTTTTTAACCCTAGCTCGCCACATTCCGACCCGGTGGACCGCTGAACGTTTTTCGGTTTTCTAGTTTCCACATGGCGCAGTATTTTCTTTTTTTTTTTCTTAACACGTTCCGCGTCGGACCGTTTTCACACGACTTTCAATTCGCGCCGCGTTATCACGTCGTTGGAAACGGTATACGATGTGGAGCTTGATAAATGATATAAATAAATATGACAGAGTGCGAATGGGTGATAAGACAATTATTTTTGTTATTTAAAACGACGAGAAGTGTGTAAGAGAAAAATTTCAGCTAAAATAACGCATTTGGATTTGCAGTGAAATATAATATAATTAGATCTATGTCGACTTGTATTTCTTGCTGGAAAACAATCGAAGTCGAGCGGTCTCGCGTGTTGGAATATGATGAATTAAAGACGAATTAAAGACTTAGAAATAAATATGGTTAGCTTGAATTATCGAGAAATCTAATCAGAGGAACTATCTGACGATTTTATTTAATTCGTGCGCGGAAATAAGAGTGACAGTACGCATTCTCCATTATCCAATCTTAGGTTTAAATGTCCAATATTAGAGTTAAAATTGTGCAAACGTGTGGAATAATGTGGTCCGAATAATGTGGTATGGGGAAAAATACGTGGAACTCCGTAATTGAGTATTGGCAGGCGTTAAATAAAACCAAAGCAAAAGTAGCGTACAAATATAACGTAGAGAGAAACGCAGAGAGAGAGAGAGAGAGAGAGAGGGAGAGATGCAATTATTGCTAATAGGACGATGTTTTATTTGTGGGAATATAGAATGCGCTACATGCGCAACGCTCGGAAGACGCGGTGACCCATATCACTCCAAATAAGCATGATTAATTGAGCATGATTCAGCTCGAATCTTCTGTTTCTCCACGCACAAAGTACAGGTAATTTCTGATAAATGATGCTTTGTCCAACGTCCAATTAGCAAGCAACGCGAGGCGGACGTAAAACGTCCGGAAACAAATTCCGGATTTAAAAATTGCACACAGCCTCTCTTTCGCGCATTTAAGAACGCGAGCGCGAATGTCGTGTGTTCGCCGATCCGTCAATTTTAATGAGAATAAGGACGCGCGTAATCCCGGTGACGTTACATCGTTAAAAGCGCATCGGGAGCGCGCTTTTCGTCCGAAGGTCTCTTCGAGCTTGTTGAAAACCGGTATCGCGCGCCGATACCGAGCTTTTCTCTCGAGTATTTTCCCTCTGTGTCGCACTTAATACACAAACATATATATATATATACATGTATACATGTGTACATACATATATATCGCCTCCTACTGTTCTTTTATCTCGTTTAGAAACGGTAGTCCGAAGAGGTTCGGGCGCACGTGTGGGAACGTAACCGGAAAGGTAATCGCTCGAACCGTATCCCCCGTCCGCCCAGTTCGGTAGCAAAGGTACACCGGGACGTTCCGCGAGTTTTATTACCCCTGTTTTTGTCAAGCCCCGAAGGGGGTGACCGTTTCTTTCTCTTAGCAGTGATATTTCACTATGGCCAGGAGAGACATTCGCCTCTTAAGCGTTTGAACCCATTCGCCGAGCCAGGTCGAGAAAGGAGAACGAGGGTCGCGGAGGGGTGGACAAAAGGGGATAGTTACTCGCGCTGCAGAATTGCCATTTTCCGGCCTCTCCCTCTCTATTTTACTCCCCTAATCCCAACGCCATAAATTAGCCCGGACGGAAGTTCGATACGTTAGTCGCATTTGTCCACGGTATACCCGAAATAAAGAGGACCTCGTGAAATCATGAGCGTGGCGCCGCGAGCCGCTCCCGCTCGACGGGGAAATTGTTCCCCCGGCGGAGCGCGCCGGTCCTATCTCATGGTTAAAGACGGCGGGCCATATGTCTGCTTCGACTACTTAAAGTATCGATGGCCGTACCTCCCTAATGAACGAAATAGTGACAAATATTTGCGCTGACCCGTTTCCGCGTCATGTACAGCGTTCGTTCTTTAAACTAGAACGCAACTGGTTGCTCGTTTACTTCGTATTGATGTTTTGTATACACACGTTTATAGATGGGAAATTTCTTCGCTAAACATTCCCGAGCGCGCGTGATACATCGCGCGCGGCACCACCCGAACGAAAATCATTCCAAGCGCGGAAAATTCTCGGGATGTCCTATTTCTCATCGCGGCTCTATTTTTGTTTTATTAACGGATCTGGATCTGTCACAAGAACGGTATACGATAAAACCAATGGGAACGAGAGATCTACTCATTGCCGTCGTTTAATTAATGCGTCGTTTGTGCCACTCCGCGATCAGCGTATTATTGGTCCTCGAAAATCCATATCATTACGTCGAAACAATATTTTTCACTAATCATTGCTATATTTTTTATAATGTTTGCTTCTGTCTGCAATCGATTCTCTCTCCCTCTCTCTCTCTCTCTCTTCTTTACTTCAAAGTATCGGACTTCGATATTGTGATACTCTTTCCAGCACATCGCTACAAATTTTTCGGACTTACTACCAGCAGAAATGAAAAATACTGATTCTTGATTACTTTATTTTTGAGAAAATCGGCTTTGAAAATATGTGTGCACTTATCTAAAACGTCGTCGAATTGATCTCGATATAAACTATCTCACTTGTGGGTTTAGAAATAACATCAATGTCATATTGAAACGCTTCCAATGTAAGAAGCACATCCGTATAGTCTTGATTAGTATATCTTGCCATTGTGACGATTCGACAGAAACTGATAGTTGAAACCGAAAAATAATTAGACGTACATAGTAATTAGATATTATAACAAGACAACAGATCATGACATTACATCACGAGCATGTCGATTACATGCATATCAATTAACGTACAAACAATCGCGAGATCCGTTCGACGATGTCTTGTATTCAGTCTACACAGCACGCAGATCGCAAACGCAGATATAAGATGACGATCTGCTCCTTGCGTTCACTGAGCCTCATCTTGCATCTGCGTTTGCGACCTGCATCTTGCATTTTGCGAGCTGTATAGACGGGGCTTTAGGTAAACGTATGCGTACTCGACTAATGTTTAAAGTCGATATTTTCTCGAAAACAAAGCTTCGTGCGAAAAACTTTCATTCTACATTTTCGATTCATTTTCTCAAGAGAAGTCATCTCCTTTCCGGTTGTACTACGATAATTGGCCTACCCTGTATATTGTAATGTACACTATGCGCACAATACTTGAATACATATAGCGTGTTTTGCGTGTATGTACAGTCTTCATTGTTATTTTGCCGTATGTCAAGTGGGTCATGAACAATAAAACTCCCCTCTCTCTCTCTCTTTCCTCGTGTTAATAAAACAGAGGAGGTTCTCCGATGTTATTGTCTGGAGATACCTTACCGATAAATTTATTATTATCCCGTCCTCAGTCGTCTTGCGCTATGTCTTCGTGTCACGTATGACGCGCAATCCGATGAATCGATATCCCGGTAACTAGAGATCGCTCATTTTCATCGCTGAATGTCGCCTTGTGGCGTGTTGTATATTAATGATCGCTCCGCACCATACAGCATGCATACAATGGCATGCGCCGAACAATAGTGTGCATCGATTCGAATGAGTCAATCACGGCCGCAGTCTAATTTGGGTATACGTATAAGACCAAGGCACATTGAACGTGATTCACGGTCTGCGCTGTGTTGTCGAAGGTAATTTCGCCAAGACACGTGCCGGTACGTTGGTTTTTCCAATGCATTAGAAACGTATCGGTGCTGGCCCGATTGTAGCTGCTACGACCTATTAATCATCCGAAGTGTCCCTTCGCCGTTAATTTCTCCATAAACTCGAAACAGACGAGCGAGACCCGAACTAACGAACGAACGTTCTACACTTTCTCAGTTTTCTCACGCTTGTAAATAGGAACGCATTATTAAATAATTAAAAGCCCCGGGTTGGCGCGAGCCAGCTGTTCCTTCCAAATATAACGTACTTCGTATTTCGATAATTCGATCGTTACTGCTTCATTCATTCGTGAGCATGCAGCCGGTAGGTATCGATCGTGGGCAAGAAATTGGACGTGTAATAACAATATGGCGATTGACGAGCGGATGATAACGATCGTTATCTCTTATTACCTCTGAGAATCTTGCGACCGCGTTAATTACCGGGGGCCGTGTATAATCGTATAATTTTCGATTCGATCGGTAAATCGAGCGGCATAGTGGTCGCAAATGTCACCGAGCGAGATGAACAATTTTGCGGAGAAACAACTCGCTTATTAAGCGCGCGCGGGAGACGCGACGCCGGGAAGCACGTATAAACCGCGGTGAATGGCGCGCGGACAGCGCGATACACTGACTGAAGTGTAAATAGGAACGCCATAAAACTAATCCGGGGATTTGTCTCGGATATATAGCGCTTTGTTATCCTTAAATTAAATGAGTGTCGCGCCGTTGCCAGGGCTTTTTTGGCAGTCAATGCGGAAAGGCGCGGTGGGAAGAGCGCCGCCGTGAAAAGGGAGCGAAGTGAGCGAAGAGAAAAAGGACGAGGAGGAAAGTAGAAAAGCTTCACTCGCACTCGTCGCCTCGTCCGTTCGTTATTGTCGGCGGGTAAGGATCGTGCCAGGGATTGGACGCGTAAAAAAGCTCCCTGCCACGGAAGGTTTCTCGCCTTCGCGAAAACCCCGAGGTTTTATAGACGGGGATAAATAATGTATCAGGATATTGGGGGATAATCGTACGCCGGCCGAGAGGAATCGAGGGCTTGGGCCGATCGGGAGGTATCCACCACACCCCGATGTGTACATCGACTATAATCTCGAGTTTCGTTGAGGACGCGATGCCAGATAAATCAAGCGAAACGGCTTGCCGGGCCTGTTTCTCTCTGTCTCTATCTCGCGTCTTTCTTTGTGCGCCAGAACTGACCTTACCTGAAGAGAACTTTATCTTGATTCCGAATAGAGTCCGAGTGAAGGAGTAGCCGGGGAAAATGTGAGAGGAGAAATTAAATCCCGACGCGACGACGTTATCGCGAGCGATTCAGGTATAGGATACTGAGCGTTCTCGGTTTCATTACCGGGGCTGACGCGCAGCCGGATGATGAGGCAATCGAGCAAACTGCGTTAATGAGGGAGGGAGAGCTAAATTGAGAGATATCTCCGAGAAAATCGATCGATTTCTGATATGTACAATTCGTAATCAAGTTATCGGCACGATTGGATAATCCTTTTTTATCACGAGGCGATCGTTCATAATTTAATGGATATTTTCAACCATTGGGATGTCACTTTTGAGATATTAATATAACAATTAGCCTATTCTAAGTGCGTTTATCCTTTCGATTAATCTCCACATGTCATGTCAGTGGTGAAATAAGACTCTCACAATGCAATACCTGATAATATTCGCGGATATCTAACACAAGATCTTATTAAAATGGTACTTGGAGCAATTTCGTTGTATCCACTGCGGCGAATAGAAATAAAATCAGCGGTTAGTCCCATTTTTGAACCGATGGGAAGGACGTAATTCTAAACACCAAGCGTGAACTGGCACTGCTAAATTTAATGATTGGGTGCATCCTCAGCCCCGGAAAATCGCAAAACTTATCTCGCGAGCGCACTTCCGCTTCTTCTTTTTCCTCTTCTTCTTCTTCTTAACGGAGACAGGTTGTGGAAATAAAACGAAAACGTCGTGTACCTATCATGTACAGTTTATCGCGCGTGACGCGTCGTTACTTCGCTCGTGTCACAGCGCGTTATGGCTGTCATTAAATTAATGCTGAAATCCTGTAGCACGCAAACTGCCGAAAGTTGCTGAGCAACTAAAATTCCGGAATCATGCTATCTCGTCGCGCCGCCAACGACATGCCGTTCCATTTTCAGCGGCAGATTTTGGCCACATTAAAGAAACAACACACTGAGCATTCGCCCGCCCCGTACGTATATTAATCTCAATGAAGTATTCACCGGGCGCGGAGTTCTGTGCAAAAAGAGAAAAACAACGAGAGAGAGAGAGAGAGAGAGAGAGAGAGAGAGAGAGAGAGAAATAGTTTCAGCAGAGTCGAAACGCGAATCCACGAAGTTGCGTGAAAATAAAGCATTATTAATAAGTGCCGGACGTATCTCCTAAAAAAAGACACTCGAAGCTCGAAAGCTCGAAACAGAAATAGAAAGATCGATGCCTTTTTGGGAGTAAGTTCGAGGCCCGAGAGCTCCAAGACAGTCTGCGTTCGAAATGCAGACGCGATATAAAAACTCCGATCTAATTTTACCTCGCTATCCATTTAAAAACAACAGGGAGGCTTTATAATTAACAGACACCACCAGAGATACGTACCAGAGGCTTCAGCGTCTCGCGCAAAAGCGACGCGTTAATCCGCGCGTGTCGAACGAAGCTCCGCAGGAAACCCACTCGCCGTTCTTTTTACATTTACACGCGGCCGCGTTCGATTTCCTCATAAATACGCGCCATGAGCGCAAACGTGCGGATTATCGTAGCACCGGCAGTTACACGTATGTGTTTATGTATGTATGGGTGTGTGTGTGTGTGTGTACCTACGAATATACGAGAAGACGTGTGTTACACGGCGAGTAGCTTCACGACGTGTCACGTGGCGATTTCACGAAGCAATTAACATCAACCCCTGCCCTGGCGGAGTAAGTAACTCGCGACGAGCGTCGTCTCGTTGAAGTTTCACAGGGCGCGCGAGACAACGTATCCGAATGAGTCACGTACAGCCTTATCCACGCACAGGACGCTCTCGAACATAAACGGACAGGTGGATTATTCTCTCACTCTCTCTCTCTCTCTCTCGCTCGCTCGCTCGCTCACTCTCTCAATCTCTCAGTGTTAACGTACGACGAACTTCATCACTGACCTTCCACGTAGGATGGACGGGCGAGGAGCACCTGCGCGACGACGTAAATCGCTGACACAATAATGCGGATCAGCGACATCCATCTAGAACTTGGCGTGACGCCACGACGGGGAAAGGACGATTCGCGCCGGAATCTCGGTGCGGACTGGCACACGAGGGGTTTACCCGGCTCGCTGGTGGCTGGAGTAAAAGAGAGGGTAAGAAAGAGCGGTAGGGAGGAACGGGGCGCGAGAGAGAGTGAGCAAGAGGGACAGGGCGAGCGACAGAGGGAGGGAGGGGGTGGGAGAGACGAAGAGAGAGAGAGAGAGCGTGATCCTTTCTGGTCTACCGTGAGCTTTAGGGTTGGTTCGCATGCGCCCGTCGGGGTTCACGTGCTCTCCGCCATCACAAACCGTAAGACCCGCCTTCCTCGTACAGGAGACACGTTCTTAGGATAGCGAGAAACACACGTAGACACCAGCAGAGCCCGTCGGTTCTATGGGATCCGAGGGTCCCCTTAGAACGGATAGATGATCGAACGTTCTGTGCGCGCGAACCGCCGTGTACCTGCGCTACCTGCCGAGCTCCCTCGGCGTTAATGTGGTGCGCTGCGCTTTTCGCCCGAGAATTTATTGTAACGTATAAAGCGTTCGCGCTCGGCGGCTCCTCCCATCGATCCGATGCACCTGCTTAATTAGTACGTAGATGTATAGATATTATCATGCTAAGCACGTTATCGAGCGCGAGTTATCTTGGATGCAAAACTTGTCTTGTATTCAAACATCACAATGTACTGCCGGTTACGCTGAACGAGCGAGCGAGCGCGCGTCTCGGGCCAAGTATTTCGGAAATAATTTTCTATGCATAATTTATATCACGGAGCGCCGCGAAATTTCGAGCGCATCTGACGCGAGTTTTTTATCGAGTGTATTATTATTACGCAGGCCGAAGTCGTTATTATTCTCCACACTGTCGCGTAATCCGACTGGAAAAGAAATCGTTTTTTCTCTTTTTTTTTTCATCGATTGGAATAGAAATATGCTGTGTGCGTTCATCATATTTGCATGGATTAACGTGAAGTTAATAGTGTGTAACATATCGAAAGTGGAGCGCTATCACGTTCGGCAAATTTACGAAAGATCCCCGTGTCGCTTAATTCTAACCGAATGCATGTGCATTTACGCTCACACCGTAGCTCTCACACGTACGGTTAGAAATGTGATTTCATGAAAATATCGATATTAATATTAAAACGGGCGCCTATTCAAGACTATCGATATCATTAGTAACGCCAGTATCAGAAAAAATATCGACACCGATATTGGTATCGAAATTTAGAAACATTAAAAATTGATGATGAGAAGAGATAGGGTTTAAACGTAAGTTGCATATTACGTTAATTTTCGCGAAACAAAAATACATGATATCTTGACTGAGTAAAAAATAAAAAAAAGATATCGTGACAAAGTAGTACTGACATAGATATGAGCATCGGAAGAAAATATCGATACGGAAATATTATCGGTATTGAAGAAAAGATTGACCACCAGTAATATATCAGTAACATCACAATATCTCTACGTAAAATTAACGCGTTTACCGGGATTTCCTTCATTCGGTGAAATTTTTCTCATTCGCGCACATAAGTTCCCGCCGCCGTCGCATCGTCGTCGTCGCCGTGCCGTCGTCGCGTTGCCAGCCAAGTTTACCGTTCGTTTTCCGCCGGGCCTGTATAGGGCGAAATCACGCGCGGCCGAGATCGAAACGTTGCTTTTTCAATCGAGTACCGAGTGAAAATAGGTTGAAATCGATCGCCGGTCCGACGGTGAAAAAGATTATCCACTTTTCCGTGTCAGATGATAAGATTTCGTGACCTGTGATTCACCGCATCAGGACGGCCTACACGTGCGGGGACTACTTTAACAGGCTCTGTCGATCAATCAGCAGATATTCTCGTTTATCAAGCGCTTTTAAGCGAAGGCTACGACCTTAACGAGGCCGGACGGCCGCCTCCAAGTAAAAATCCCTCCTCGATCGCGCATAATGCCGTGTTTCGCGCTTAACGAGCTCGGATGCATCGGCTTGCACGGGCCATTCGGCAAATGCGATTCATGTCTCTCGCAACGGCGCCTTGCCGTCAAATCAAAAATCACGAAGCGACGAGTGGCGCGCGCGATGTGCCGAAATTGATCTCGAGTCACGATCGCGAATATCGGCGGCGTCTCGTGGCAAAGGGGTTGGAAGCCGCCATCGAAAAGGTTGCGAGAGGAGTTTAAGCGTTTCACGTCTTTCGGTGGCATGCGAACGAGTGGTGTAAGTCATAAACCCAGCCCGCAGTCCGGGCTCGGTATTCGTAACAGGCATTACAGTACGTACATCGCGCTATTTCGAAGGATGACTCTAAGTGCGAGTGTACCGAAACTTTCGTGGGTGCCCTCGTAAACCGGTAAGAGATGGCTTCAAGGTGACGGCAGGAAGCGAAACGTGTTTCTAACTCCCCTTTCTCCCTGCCCCTCTCGCCGTTCTCCTACCCTCTTTTCGTCGCGCTTCCTTCCTTCCTTTTCCGTCTCTCAGGCTCGTGCGTTCCTTCTCCGTCTCCCTCTTCTTCTTTCTACAAAACTCTCTTCCTTCCACTCGTTGGTAAGGTAAAGCCGACAACATTTCCACTACACTTGCCTCGTCGCACATATTCCGGCATCGCGTCGTTGTAGGTGCGCTTCTGTAGGTCTTTCAAGCCAAGTTTCACAATGGAGGTACGCCAGTCTCCAAGAAGGAAGCTGTAGGTGTTGTTGAAATTATACGTTCTAATTAAAGTTGCGCTTGTAATATTTTCTGCATTTGTGAAAATTTGTAAACGCTTCATGGGAGATGCGTGGACGTTTTAATGTTATCGACGGACGGAGTCTTTCGAGCTCGAAGTAATTGAAAGATTTTTTTTCTTTCTAATTTGATAAGTGAAACGTTTTTCCCGCGTATGTGGAAAATACTTCTTTAAATGCCGATTTTGTGACTCGGAGCATTGGAAAATTGCACTTGTAGCGTTACCGACGAGCGGAAAATTTCGAGTACGAAGTAGTCGAGAGGTTCTTTCTTCCTTTTTCTTTCTTTTTCTTTTTAATTTAGTTAGCGTCTCTCCCGCATGGGAAATATTTCTTCATGTGTCGATTTTGTGACCCGAGGCATTTGAAAATTGCGCTTGTAGCGAAATTCACATTTAAATTTGCCTGAACTGCGAATACTAGAACCTGGAGTACCATTACAGCACAGCCATCGCAGTCGGCGAGATAACGTTCCGCGTAAAAGGGAAAAAAGGTGCTCCTTAAGAAAACCGTTATCTTAAATACGATTATTCTAGAATGCACGGTGTACCTAAATTTGGTATTCTGTTTCGTTGCATCGGTGGATACTGGTCTCTTTGTTCTTTACTCTTTAACAAGAAAATACAGACTACTTATGTAGATGAACTTCAACGTGGTCATGAACGGTTTGCAACTTACGAATATTTTTAGGTCGGTCGGTTTTGAGAGTCGAACACCTCATGATGTATTACCGCGCATTAATCGACAGTGACCGTGCGTTAACAAGTTGTTTTGATACTTTTTCAATTCGCATTTCACAAACGCGTTGGAAGCGTTACAATTTTGCAACTTAGCTTTTCCGCGATTCTGGCACGACCATTAAATAAAATATCGATTGACTTTAATACAGCTTGAATGTAATTATCCTTTGCAATACAAAACATCGTGTGTGTATGTGTGTGTGCGATGGAGAATCGCTTCATTGCGCAGTAACATGAAATATCGATAGAATTACACGTGTAATGCGCTTTCTGCCTCTCTGGAGATGTAGCAATGAAGTAATTCGCATCGCGTTAAACGTTATGAAGCAACCCGTACTTCCGCACCACGGCCGACAATTAGTTTCATGAAGACATTTACCACCGCATTTTCCGAACAGAATATTCCCCCGTTGCTGAAACGAATCCTGTTCGCGGAGGTTCGAACGCGTAGCAGAAATTGCAAACGCGGCGCAGCTGGTTGTTTTATGACGCCGGAATTCGGCATCGCACGGTGAAAAATGTAGCGCTCTGTCCTTCGCGCATCCCTTCGTTCGTCTATTTCCGGAACGGGAATCGCCGTACTTAAGGTTACCCCGGTGACTTTCAGCCACCTGTGAGACTATTTTCGTGCCATTTATATGTACACACTGGTGATCGTGCATGCAGGGGATTAATTATAGGTGAACTTTATTAAAATAATGCGCTATTTCTGAGTGATATAATAAAGCAATAAGGATATTGCGCTTAATGTAATGAAAACTGGATGAATTAATTTCATTTTATATTATCTATCAATCATTCGTCGCTATTTTCGGATCATTGTTGGTGCCCCAGATCAATGATTGACACATTGAGTCGCGCGAAAGTAATAACGAGGGAGCAATAATACTCGTGAAAATATCGAATCGCACGTTTATATCCATCGTCGTCCCTTATCCGTTCATCAGAGAGCCACGTGAGAAAATATAAAAAGAGATTACGCAGAATACATTCGGTCATTGTCCGGGAAAGCGATTAACACAACGCAACCTCGAGACTGGTAATAGATTTTTATTGAACCGCCGGATATCTATAAAACTACCGATGATATACCGAATGTAACGGAAGCAAATCCGAGACTATTCGCAATCGAGACTTTCGCAAATCGTTTTTCAACAATATTTACCGACGATGTTTGCGGAACCGCGCCCGGCTCCAAAGCCGCGGCGCGCTATCTACCGCGTATAACTTCTGGCCCGCGGCCTGTCCGACGGCAAAGAAAAACGTTACGATCGTTTGTTTTTAGATCCGCATCCGCGATAAAATCAAATTGCGCGGAGGAGATCGGAGACGTCGCGCGGAGGTCGTCCGAGACGTCGATGCGGCACCGGAAAATGCCCATTCCCAGTGAAGGACTGGATGCTCATTTCCTGCCGTCGGTGGGCCGCAAACGCGAAACGAGTAATTCGATTTTCTGCGAAAGTGCCGGCGGAGGCTCCAAAAGCTCCGGTTTGCGCGCTCTCTCTCTCTCTCTCTCGTACGCGCGCGCTCTTTTTCTCACTCCATCTTTCGTCGCGCCTATCCCGGAGTTACGCTTGCCGAGTTGGAAAAAGAAGTCCGCCGCTTTATCCGTTATGCTTTAAGCACGGGAGCTTTTAAGCGTACAGACGCGAGGAAGCGGACACTAGAGCGAACGAACCGGCGAACTCGAGAATTCTCTCTTAACAGCGCGAGCTCGTTGTTTAATCTCTTTCTCTCTCTCTCTCTCTCTCTCTTTCTCGCGCCTGCATATACCGGAATTCGCGCGAATTCCACTTTTCCGTCGTCTTGTCGATACCATGGACGGGATATTTAGCGGTCGTGAAGCGCGTATGCGTGTGACTCCGACGCCATGACGCCTCCCGATTGTTCTAAGCTTTTAAGCACGCGCGCTCCGAATTATCTCGCGTTTTGTTCATCCTTCCACCCCTCCCCCTCCGCCTTCCGCTCCTCCACCTCATTCTCATCCGTTGTTTTATCCGCCGTTTTATCCGTTATTTTTTATTTCCTCTCAATCAATCATTTTTTCGCCATTTAATCGCTGAACGTCAACTTGTCGATGCGTGAATCAACCAAAATTTATCCATCCGTGTCATACGATTGGCAAGCAATTAGCATGGTGGATAAATAACAATAAACAACGGTGCCTGCGTGATATCTGGGTTCTCGTGTTTTTATAAATTGCCCTCTTTCGCGCGCAAATTTATATTCCGCGGTGCACGCCGCGTAAAAACGAACGCAAACGCCGTGCGTTTTATCCGCCGGTCGTATTTGCCGTCGTCCCCCACCGCTCGTTGTAGCGCGAGGCGCATCCGTGAATTGTGAAATCGCGGTTTTCGCGAAAATCGCGCGAGCGACGAAGGTGGAAGCGGCGTCGCCAGCCCGACGAGCGATCTCTACGTAGCTGCGCTTCTCTTACGAGGGAGGCGCGACGCGAAGAAGCACACCAGCGCAAACGAGAAAACTTCGGAACTTCGTTAATAACCAGACCGTTGTTTAGACCTTCGCACGCACCCTGCCCGCTCGCGAGCAGACCCCGACCAGCCACCCCGCGATCCTACGAGACCTTAACGGCCGTCACGAGCGTGTTACAGCGATAATATTATGCCGGTAATATAATGCACGCCATGGGAGACTCCTGTTATATTCTGACAATATCGGCGTCGTCCTGTTACAAGCGGCGCGCGATAGTTCCGAGTGCATCGTAAAATCTGCCTCGTAAGAGGATATCGATCACGCGTAGACAACGACGGCGCTTCCCCCTCTCCGCGAATCTCTTCGCGAAATGGCGAAATCAAAGAGGGAGACGGAATAATTCGCACGCATACCTCCGTCAAACAATGGTAAAGGAAAGAGGGAGGGAGAGAAAGGCTGTTCGTCGAATTTGCATGCGATCGTTGAAATATGTAGCCGCGCTCGTTTCGTATCGTTTCTTTCTCGAGTTTTACTTCTCTCTCTCTCCCTCCCTCTCGCATCCCGCCCTCTCTTCTTTTTATTCCTGTCCTATTTTCACGGGTAACGGCAAATATGTACGTCTGGCGCGCCTCGGAGTTAAAACGGTTAATCGATCGGTAATTGTGAGTGAAAGCGAGTCTGCGGAAGAGCGATCGTGCGTAAAACGAAGAAAGAAGTTCGCTCGATCTTTGATATACCAGGGCGAAAAGTAATCGCTCTTGCCGAATCACTCTCGACATTATAAATTGCGTGGCACATACATCGTTCGGCGCTTCGAAACTGATCAGTGTTATTAATAACTTTGCGTTTCCAAAGCTCGCGTTTACAAATTCGCGATATTTGTTGCACCCAATATTGCAATGCATCGATCAACTATTTGATATGTAAATTAGTAAATTGTTTACGTTCCTCGCATAGATAATTATTCGTATAGATAACGAGCTGCATTTTACGTTAATATTTGCGACGCCATGCAAAACGTATTTCATTTACTTGAAACATTAAAACGTCCCGGGAATTATGTACGTTGTGCATTACGTTGCTTGAAAAATATCACATCTTTTTACCGGCCAGACAGTTCTACCGCGAGCGGAGGAGCATGCATTTCAAGTGCCGAGAGGGAATACTGTGTAATAATGTGTAATGTTAATATTACAAGATATAGGGAATATTGAATCAGCGAATAACGGTGCTTCCGGGCGTGTTTCGTCCGCTGAAAGATACGCGACCTGGGAAATTGTCGAGTAATCACAACGATCCTGACGTCGCACGTGATTCCCGACTTTTCCGAATCGATCGGAATATACATGAGACATCTAAGTTATATTGTTTCTCACACGTAATTATTGTGCCAAGATCATTTCGTCATGACGGTGACATTCTGAAACTTTGAACGTAATTATCACCTGCTGCCTTCATCGGTTTCCAAAAAAATGCATCGTGCTTGATACGCTGATGTTTATCAACGTAACTAACTAGAAAACTCGCTTTCTGTTTCAAATCGGACGGAAATTGCGCAGCGCAGTGAAGTGAAGCGAATGAGTGAGTAAAGTGCGACCGATGTGAGAGGACGACTGACGCTGAAGAGAAACGTCGTTGGACATTAACGTGAAATGTTGAGTCAACGATTCGAATATTCAGAAAGCGTCTTATTACGTAGATGTGTAGGAGCCCAATCGCATTGATTGCTAATGAGAGAAGTCATCGCGCGAAAGATGACAATGTGAGTTGAAAGAAACTTAGAGATCGCGCGACAACACACGTTCGTATGGTCCGGTAAATATTAAAACAACGCGCATCGGATGATTCCGAATTAATCTTTCGACATCTATGGCGAATGTGGATCAATGTTGAGACGGAAGAGGGATAAAAGTCCGTTTGGACGCATTCGGATGTGCACTTTTGATCGTTGAAATCGTTTCGGCTCTGGTGTTTACGGCTAATCCGGTTACCTGATTTGCAAAGACAGGGAACATAATTAACGGTTAATTTACATCGATTAAATCTAGCATTATCGCGAAACGGCGCTCTGAATGCTTCGACTGTGTTAAAGTATCGCATTGGTCAAACTCGCGCGAAGTCGATTTACATGTTCGCATGTATGAATAACCGATTATACGCGAATATTGCGGCGCATCAGCTTAAATATATGACTAGAGTAATAAACACGCCTACGCATTCTTCCGGTTACGGGCGCGTGTATTGTTTAATTGGCGCAAATTCGCGTTGGCGAATATTCGGATTTCGATGACACCCACTTAACCAGATTTGTATGCGGTCGCATAATAAATTATTCCCGATCAAGCGTGCGCGCACGCGCGTAGTGTTCTCTGCGTCGTGTATATTTATTTATATACGAGTTGCGCGCAGTGTATCGTCATCGGTATATCTAATAATGGGACTCTGGTCGGAAAAGAGAGAGAGAGAGAGAGAGAGAGAGAGCCACCGCTCTTCTCTCGCCCGGGTCAATCGGACCCGAGAAGCGTGACAGTGTACGGCAGCATTGAGCCCTTCAATTAATTCTCACCGGGTGGCAACGGGCCTCCTACAACGTGTGCGTGCACCTTTGATAAACGAGTCGCATAAGGACGACTAATTAGGCGAGCACAGCGTGAGGCTGCTCTCGCGTGTACACCCCGTACATTCGGTCCAGCTAACGTGTGAGAGAGCGTGCCGGTGCACGAAGCCGCGTTGTACGTCCAGTTGTTTTAGGGGTCGAAGGTACTACGAGACGGAAAGCGTTGGGACGTCATTGTCTAACCACAGCCCGAACCACCTAACCATTATTCAGGCACAGGGCTTTGACGTTTGTCCGAAGCGCGAGATAAATTGGCTCGCGCTATAAGCATTGAATAAACAGCACGCGAGCGCCTCCCTAAAACACAGGTGTCTCTGTGCAGTTGAAAAGGATGGCAGCATTTGTCGATACACGGCCACCGCGCTCAGGGGGAGGGAAACGAACGACCGCTTTTCCGCTGCGCGTTTCGCGTCCCCCGCACACTCGCTCGCCGTGTTTCGCAGTTAGCCACGGTCAAAATTTCTCAAGCGACGACCACGACGTCCTCCGCTTCGAGTTGCACTTTTTATCCGCGTCCGATCCGCGCCGGGATCCCGCCGAGGGATCGTTAGAGGTATCGATATCGATGAGGACGTAATTATTTTTAATGAGGCGCATTAATAACGCGTAACGTTATATCACGGATCTCGTCTGAAGTCGGGGGAGTTGCGTTCGATCGAAATTAACACGGCAAATTTCATTATTNCCCCCCCCCCCCCCCCTCGTCGTGCACAAGCTTCAAGTACAGCGCCGATTCGCGGAAGGCTGTCAAAAATAAGGGAGGGTGGTGTCAGTTGTAACGAAAGATATTTTCTTTTAGGTTGGATCTTCTTCATTATTAATCAGAGAAGAACCAAGTTCGTATGTGACATTAAATGATTCCTTAACTTTGTAACAGCCAATATTAATCAAATATAAATACGTCGTAATAATTTCATGTGAATTTAAATAATATTAAGATTTCCTCCACGCGCAAATATTCTGACTAAATATTTAAATATGTTAAACAGAAGATAATTTTGTATTCAAATTTTGTATGTCAAATACGTGTCGCACCTAATGTAATTTCCCTAATAAAAAGGAATTTGACACCTCGTTACTACAACCGACATCGCTCCACCTTATTCTTTACCCCCGGGTGAAATTGCTAATGGAATATTTATCAAAAGAAAATAATCCCGCCGCGTTGCGTCTCTCGGAGTCATAAACTGAGATCGCGCTTTCGTCCAGCTTGGAGGTAACAATTACGACCCATGCATGCGAAACATTTCCTCGCGGTCCCTTGACGCGGTGAACCGGCGAGCCCTGCGCGACTTTGTCATGGGCGGAATTACGGAGCGCAATATTTTTTAATACATATTTCTCAGAAAACAGATTATCCTTCTCGCGCATATATTTCACATGCGTCAAATGCATTTCCGCTTCAACCGCAAAACGTTAGTAATTTTAATATACGCCGAGTTACAAGTGCGCGCGTGCGCGTCGCACTGCGCACAGAGAAAGAGAGAGAGAGTGTGTGTTTACTGCAAGCGAAGGCGAAATTGCGCGCCTGAGAGCCGTTGTTTTTCCTCGCGCGTCCCGTAATGCGATATGGCGGAAAATTGCATACGTTTTAAAGTTCACTCGACAAACTGCAACACGGGGCGGACTCACGGTCGCGGCCATCACATATTCATAAACGCTCGGCACGGTCGCATGTGCGGCGGTATGTGCGGTCACTTGCTTGTACGCAATTGCGGCGACTCCGTCATCGTCGGAATGAATATACATTATCATGCTTCTCCTAGGACCCTCGTTTCTTCGCGCAGGCTCCGCGTTGCCAGCGTCCGCCGTTTTACGACGTTAGATTTTTCGGGGCTAATGCAAATCACTTGCCGGGGCCAATTACGTTAAACGCGAACTATTCGCGCGCGGGCCCGCCGACCGGGGGCATTTGTACGATAAGCCCGCGAAAGTTCTTAAGGTTATTCCAACGAGGGCACGAATCCCTTCCTGAAAAAAAGCCTCGAGATTACCGTGATTTCCCGGGACGAGGGTGAACGCCTCGGAATGTGAAGACCGGCTTGGGGTGTGGCCGGGTTCATTTTCCTCTTATTCAGTTCGCCGTCGTCGGGGATCCCGAACATGAAAGGGTCGTAGTTCTGCGTGAAACAACCCGAAACAATACTACTCGAAACAACGGGGCTACCGTACCGTGCCCGACGTCTGCGTCTTTGTGAGGCCACGCAATACGGTATCTTTCGCGTTTTTTACCGGGCGTCACTTCCGCGAGCGGAGCGCGTGTTATTACGAGGGCGAGGCTCAAACGGCGATAAGTTGCCGCTGAAACATTCAGGCGCGCAAGCGCGCGAGTAAATTGCACGCGCAACGGAGCGGCTCGCGTTTATTTAAGCCGGATTAAATTTAATCGGAGACACGCAGGCACTCCCGGCCTGCGGAAAATAGCGCACGAATCCTCTTCCTCTTTGCGTATCGACCTTTCGGCGGATTTCGAATCGATCTTCGGCAAAAATTCACTTGGACGTCATCTCGCTTCCTAACTTCTTAATCTTCGACGATGAATATTTCAGTGACCGAGCTTGGCTCGAGCCGAGATTTTGTTGCCGGCAGAAGGAGGGAAAGTTTGCTTGACGTTAACCGAAGAAGATTTTGTAATTTATTTACACCGCTCCCGTCTACCTTTCTCTACCTCCCACACGCGTACACACATGGAAAAAAAGATTTGCTTCAGTAGCTAAATTAGTTGTAACGTATGGATGCATGAAATTTTAGCAGCGTGAGCAACAACTGTCTTGGGCTTAATTCGCGGCTTAGTTCACGGGCAACTTCTCATTCTCCATTGCTCGTAATTCAAGATTTATCCACATCCCAGCGATGGCATACACGATAGACGTTATCCTTTTTTCCATTTGGCCTCCTGCACTCACGTCGTGCGAGCATTGTCTTTTTCGAAGACATTTCTTTCGAATCTCCAGCTCGTTCTCGCGTGCTCAATTATTCTTTCGCGGCCAAGGCCGCGCGTCTGTCGGAAGTCAATGTGGGCAACGTTAATGCTTATCTCGGCCTAAACTTGCTAACGAGCAGCGGTAAGGTAACCAAGGTGGTTATCCGGCTACTTCGAATAGTTTGCGTTGGAGGCTGATTTCATCGGCGATGTTGCCAAGTTAACGTAACTGCCCTCTCGCACAGTTGACGTAATTTTAATGAGATGACAAAGGCCACGCTCACCGGTGCGCAATGTTGTTTCTCGGATTAAAGCGGCTCCTTTATCCCCCCGCTTAAGCTTCGCCTTCTCAAAGGGAAGGAGGTTTGGACGTTCGACCGATGTAACGTCGTGCGAGAACACATCGCGACTACCAAGTTCCGTCGGAGAGAGAGAGAGAGAGAGAGAGCGTGATAATATAAACGCGCGATCGACACAGTATTCTCAGCCGATTAGTTTGCGGTGGATATTACAGCCCCGAGCATGGGGAAGAAGGATTTCAGGCTGAGCGTTTTCGTCAGCGAGTGAAACCGACCGCGAGTTTTCGATTAATTGAAACTAAGAAGGAATCTTTCTCCCGTTTCATGACGTCCATTTATCGGCACAGCGAAGCCGCGTCGGATAATGTCGGATTAGTCGCGGTTCGCGGATTTCGAGGAGAGAAATGCAAACACTTAATCGGATATCGTTAATTGAACGCCGATGGTGCGTCGAGCGCTTGTACGCGGTCATTCACGCGTTCTTACGTCCGAAGGAATATATAAAAATCCTGCCTGCGAGGGTGGCAGTTCGTCCGGACCATCGAGCAGAGTTATCGAAGCGATAGGGAAGCTATCCGTGGCTCTGTCCCTCCGTAATCCCGCCTGCTCGAGCTATTATCCCGGAAAAGCTAGTCGAACATCCGATTAGGAAAACCGAACATACGTTATTTCCTTCGGCCGGAGAACGCTCGCTCGTTCGCTCATTCGCTCGGCAGCAAAATGACATTTTATCGTTATTACGTTTATGATTCGAAACCGGCGGCCATCGATCCTCTTATAAGCGAGTTTGCTACCGCGGCCTTTATCAATCTCAGAATTCTCCCATTCAGTCGGACCGAACTAAGGCCGCTCGAATTTTCCTCTCGTGGAACGCCCGATGGCGAGCCGCGCCACATTCAGGCGAGCATTAATGCACTATTAATACGATATTTTCAGTTTGTTTGCTTTTATAAATGAGCTTCTGCGTATTTTAAGAACGTTAATATCTTTAATTTCTGTTTCTTCATAATTTATCCTTATAATGTTAAGTGTCTTTTTTTTTTTATATATATCGCTCTTTATGATAACGGATTAACGTGAAAATAGCATCTGCGGATGACGCGCTTCACCGACTGTATCAACTTTCTCGCGGTAGAACCGAGCTTTTCGATAGCGAGGATCGGCGGGCAACATCCGCGGAATTCCACGCGCGAAGAATAACCGGTAAGTGCGCTGTAATAAGTATCAGTTAAAGTTAACCAGCTAACGACATTACGAGGCGTCTGAAATCACGTTAAAGTCCGGAACGCGAGCATTCCTGCGCGTTCTTTGTCCGAGATTCCCGCTGCTCCTGCGCGGGACATAAAGTAAAAGTCTGACGAGCGGCTTAAGCGGCGGCAAAATAGATGCAAGCGGGCGAAAATCCGGCATTGACAATGGAATTTTTCAGCGTTTTATTCTCAGGCGTTCGCAACTTGTAATTGATAAATGGCGTCTCGAAGAAAGGGAACGCGAGAAAGAGAGAGAGAGAGAGAAAGAAGGGGAGAAAGATAGCTCGCAGAATGCCGTCGCGAGAGGGTTGAAGGGAGCTGAGCGGCGGGAGGGATGACCGGGGGGTAGGGAGAGGGCTGGAAGCGGATAGAAGAGAACAGAGAACTGCAGTTTCACCGCATACCGGAAGACGGAGGCACGGCCGGTCTTGAAGCGTTTCATGGCAAACCAAATATTCGCGGTATGCACCGGCGTTACACGCCGGAATTTCCAGCATGAAGTCGTTATACTGCGAGACCACTTATAATTAATTGCTCTAGTTTATAATCGCCTTGCGGCCATTGTGACGCGGCCGCCCGAATAACGTGGATACCTGTACTGCATACTGCGTTATCCCGGCGTGCTTTTATTTTACTTCGCGAGAGATCCGCGCATATTTCGCGTGGCTACTCTCTCTCTCTCCCGCCACTCCCCGGTACCGCGCGGCACGGTTTAATCACGCACGTCCCGGCGCTCGTCATCGGTCGAACACGACAGCCGGCCACCGAATCGTCCTTCATCCGACGCGGCTCCGTCTGCGGAGGACGCGCGCGAGTCCTCCCGATAAATTAGATAATATGCCGCGCGTGTTTCCGCTTACTTGCCGCGTCTGCAATTAATGAAGCAATAATAGGCAGCGTGTGCACTTATCCACACACACATACACACACATATATATATATACGGCACGTTTATTTTACGACAATTGAGTGGCACGTGACAGACTACAATAATTCGCGGAGACTTCATTAATGCTTATGCGCTTTGGTGAGTACATTTTGGTTTCCATTACATTACATTTTGGTGTCAATTACAGCGCATAGAGCATTTGACGCTAATTTCACGCGTCTCCGCTGCAGTTTAATCAGAAATTCACTGCGCCCGTTGTGCGACGCATGACGACGCGCCATCGAGATTTATTCGTGACACTTTGGCTTCGCCACGAAGCGACAATACCGAACCGTCGACCTCCTTAATAAGTAAGTTTGCCGTGCGCATCTGACTCCGTCGCTCTGTAATATACGGGAATTTTCATTCCGTTCGTGGCCGCAGCCATATAATCGTCGGGTACCTCGTTCCCGCGGGATATCACGGTGGATAAAAGCCAGCCAGTGTAAAAAACCTTCATACCGTCCTTAATTTATGCCCCTGGTTTTATTTCGAGCGGATCCGTCCTCTACAAAAGATCAAACGTAACGTTCAGCCGGATCGTCGATGTTAGATACGTCGATTTTATAGCCGCGCGAAATCACACGAATGAAAAGATATCGATGGCCGTTTCTCGCCTACCGCCGCGGTGGTTCAAAACAAATATGAGGCATGAAAGATTCATAGCGTTGTAGCGACGAATGTAAATTTATTAGTGGAAGCTACTGTCACCTTATTTTCGATTCCGGCAATAGCGTGTCACGCGTGGGACGATTTGTTTTTCCACGGGACGTGAAATACGGTGTCGGTTCCAATTATCGTGGTCGAGCGTTTTGTTTGCGCGCATTTAGGAAAATGCAATTTGGAGAATTGCGGGAGCAATGGACACCTTTTGCTCTGCCTGAAAATAAATTTGAAAATAAATGCGACGAATAAGAGATTTCGCTTGCAACACGTGTTCCGTAGCCGCTCCACTGTGCAAACAATGAAATGAGATTACATTATTTATCTGCATGTGAATTTTCCGGCTCTCGCGTGTACATATCGTTTACAACATGTCGGGTCTTCAAAGACGGGATTTAAGCTCTCTGTGAATTTAAACGTAAGCCGTGTCTCTGTATGTCTTCCGTCGATTAGACGCGACTGTATTTGTTTGAGTTTACAGATTGCGCCTGCGGTATATTAAAGCTATCGTACGGCGAATTAGCGTCGAATGTGCGTGCGTCTCGATGCGATTCGGTCTGTCAATATATCATCTCGAAATATATTTTATTCACTAATGAAAAGACGTGCGCTCAAAGACAGCCGTGATAAGTAGCGATGATTAAAAGTGAAAATTATTAACGGTTCTCAGAAATTTATAAAAATTTATGAATTTATTATACCATACACGATCAAAGTTCCGCATTTTTTGGTCAATCTCAATATATCACATAGTGTCAATTTTATGTAATCTCAATATAGCATCTTCAATATTCAATACTTTTAGACTCTGTAATCTCTCTCTCTCTCTCTCTCTCTTTCTTTGTGTTTATCACTTATCTAAACGTTTCTTTCGATCGTCAAAAAATTGGGAGAATTGTCTTATAAAGGGGAGACACTATTTAATCAATTTAAGAACATTGACACAGTGCTGGTACTACGTACAGATAAAAATGACACTTTCGCCATATTTTACTTTCATAACACCATCCGAAGGCGTAGAGGGTTGAAGAACTAATTGCCGAAGTTTTCCCTCCGTGCAACAATTTACGATGACTCGCGCAAGAACACGACGAAGCAATTCGTCCGTGCAAATCGCGGCAATTAATATCCGGCGGTATAGTAAATTTGTTTTTAAGCTTCTGACGTGGATTGATCGCCGGCGTACTTTTAATATAAATATTACGTCTCGCAAGAATTGTGTCACTGTCAAACGCGCGCCACGCGATAAGACAATTTGCTGAACGCCTCGCGTAATAATTCACGTCGGCGATACGCGAATGCCCGTGCGCGATATCGATTGTGCCGGGACGACGACCGTAGGAGAGCGAGGAAACGAGAGACAGAGAGAGACAATGACGCGAGAAAGAGAGAGAGAGCGAGGAAACGAGAGACAGAGAGAGAGAGACAATGACGCGAGAGAGAGAGAGAGAGAGAGAGAGGGAGAGAGAACGATGCCACTGCGCGTCCCCAGAATTTCTACAGAACTCCGCAGAACGGGATTTCGCTGGGCGAAAGAATTCCGACTATCGAGCGAATTTGCGTCTGTATCTCGATCCTGAGCTGTCGCATTCAACATTTACCCGGACCATTAAATATTTAGTGTCGCACCAGCTGCGAAAATCTCGCGCCGAAATAGAATGACGCGCGTCCCACGGCGTGGAAGGGCTTTAACGAGAGTAAAATGGAGCGGCGGAGAAAGCGACGAGAGAAAAAAAGGACGCGCGCTCGCGGAAAATGGAAAATCCATTGTTACGGGAATTTCGCGACGATCGTAGAATCGGATAGGATCTCCGGGAGAGAGGCGTCCGAGAGAACAACGCCGCTCTATAATATGATCCCCTAACAAGCCGTCGAAGGAACGGCTCTTCCTCGTTCCCCACCGTCGCGTTTCTTTGGAAATCAACGATCGTGACTGTGTGTACACCTGTCGTCGGGGAGGTAGGTGAACGACAAAGTGCCCGACGTTTCTCATTACGCCGGATTATAGCCAGACGCTTCCATCTTACTCATATTCAATTCGTTCGTCGCGCGCGTCCTCGTTTATTTCGGTCGGCAGACACCGCTCGTCGTTTGGCGCCTCAACCGGCTGAATTTAACGTGTTTAACTTGCGTCGCGACGATTGGACTTCCTCGAGAAAATCGCATCCTCGCGTCGCCGACCTGTACGTTATTTGCGAATCGCGCGTGATCTAATAAATAGCGTATCCGCCAGAAATTGCGCCGAGCCCGCTAAAGCATTCATCGATCGTTTATTCCTGATGCGTGTATTATCGTCACCGTATCGTATTTCCGAGGAAAGCGATAAATCGGAATCGTCCGATTGATTGATTCGCACGGCACGTACCGCTACTTTGCTACAGCAAACCTCAATCTTCCCTTATGTAATAATACCGACCCTTAATGGCGAGGAAGGACGGGGTATACACAAACCGTAAAATTCGCGAAGCCCTCGCTACGTTCTGCGTTAATACAATTGTCTGAAGAGCACAAAGCGTATGCTAATTCTCATTTTTGGGATGAAAATTGCCAGATCGGACTGTCGAATGTATCGAGGATATTAAGTGAAAATAATTGTTATCGCAGATGTCGTATTTTCAACGGCGCACGGTATCAAGGGAGTCGCTCATCAATTTGGAGAAATAATACTTTCGCATTTTCAAACTTCGCGATTTACACCTGGTCATTTCTGACAACTTCGTCAACTAACTCACGGCTTCGCGGATGATAACAAGTTGCAACAAACGGACTTCTCTCCGATGTCGTATCGCTAAACCGTGCGAATTTCAAAGCGCAGTTCTACAGACCGTAAACATTTGTGCAAGTAACACTCGACTCCCCGCGTAAACAATATGTAAATGCGCGCGAGAGGGCGCATATCACTTTTGCAAATACCCGCGCGCGCTCCGCGCATCACGGCTGCACACTTACACCGCGGAAAAGGATCGGCGATCCAGGCGACATTTCGATTTAAGCTTCTTACCGGCAGCGAAATTCGCTTGATGCGGGCGTAACTGACGGAATAATGCTGACTGTCAAAAATGACAGTGTTATCGGCGATAACATGGGCTTTCCGGAGGACGGATTAACGAGTCACTCAGGATTTCGCGAACAGGGCGCACCGTCGCGATAGAAAGACAGGGAATGGGACAATGATAACGGGCTGAGCCTTAATCTGGGTCCATTAGCTTGACAGATGTAACGGTAAACACGATGCCGCTGTGATATCGGCTTGCAAATTACAACACTCCCACCTGGAGGGCTGTGATAGACAGGTCTGCGCTCGGCTGATTACGAGGGTGGTGGCCCGGCGAATGGAGGTCTCTCGGAACGAAGATAATACGAGGGCAATTAGTTCTCGAGTAATGCCGCGACGTCGTCGACATCTGGCCCGCTGGCGATGCACATGATTTTTCCCGAGCCACCGCGTCCCCAATGACACGGCTACCACCACCACTACCACTGCTAATACTAGAGTACGCTCGTTTCGCCCGGAACCGTTCGCGCAACTGGCACGCGGGCTGGAAAATTTCCGACACCGCGTGCCCGATACTTTCCGCGATAACCACCGCAATTAATGCGGGTAGGAGATAAAAAATGTAGAGTTTCGCGCGGTACGTAGGCATTTTGTGTATGGCGTAAAAATAACGCCGGACCGAGTCAACCGTTCCGACTCAATTCAAACGTGAAGTTACGCCGGCGCGAAGTTTATCTCGGTTTATTTATCAGTTCAATTTCATATCACGATCGGACAATCGTTCCGAGGGCGATCACGTTCCAACACACGAACGGTTTACGCGGGTATCTCAGACAGAAAAAATTTCGAAAAAACCCTCTTAAAGACGTTTCAAGGGTATTTGAAAATATAGGACGTTTTTTAGATATCTTTTAAAAACTTGTTCTATCTGTAATCACTTTCCTCCACGGTTCGTTTTGAGATACGTGCGAATCTGAATTGGCGGTTCACTCGAATTATGATCTCGTTGCATACGCAAGCGACTCGCAAATAGGGATGAACGGTTAACGTCCGTGCGTAATCGTCAAAGTACGGTAAAAACGACGTTCCGGTGATGCAATAAGCAAGCTGTTCGATAGTGCGCATGAATGTAGTATGCATGAAAATATTAGCATATATATGTAACGCCATACGACAAAAGAGCCTCCCTCTCGCGGTGTAATGCATCTAATAAATAAACTATTTTTCGCGCTCGCGTACATATTAAATTTGCGCACTGATGGAATTTTCTTTTCCAGCCGGTCGTGGAGAATATCTCGTTTGTTTGCGCATACATGTTCATTATGCGGATATTAAAAATAAAAATTATGCCCTTCAAATTGGCATCCACGGTGAGTGTAATGGCGGAAACTCGCGCGATTTGCACATTTAGTTCTCGGCTTTAGTTATCCCCTCGGCTAAATCACTCGTGACGAATACGCGTTGAACGAACGATCGTGTCGTTAGGGTGGAGACACTATAACTATAACATCGTATAGCACGTAATATCGTCAAATACGTATAGGGCATATTTCATTAAGTAATGTTACACTCTATCAGAAACCGACGGGATTAGTTCCTTAGTATTTGGAAAAAGACATATCGTATTTTTCGCGTCATTCGTCAGATACATTTAGGGCGAAAAGCGTTCTTCTCCAAGGTTATCTCCAATAACCGATCACAATGTTGAAGATAGCTTCGACGATTGTGATATTTTTTATGAAATATACGATATTGCATTTTTTCAGAATCATGATTTTTCCTTTCTCCGGTTTTTCGACTATAATTACAACATATCTTAATGTATCAATTCTACAATTTAGCATATCATTTCTTAAATAAATTTCGAAGAAAATGTAAGGGATACGACGTGAAAATAATGATTCCTCTTTTTTCTACAAATGTTCGAAACTATATACACGATGTTAGATGTTTTCACCATAGACAAAGTCGACCGGATTATCGGTTAACTATTTTTACAGCGTCTGGTAGTTCAGGCCGAATCTAGCTTTCTCGTCATCTCAAATCGCCGTCGGGCGATTATTTCTGCAGGAATGCTCACATGACTCATCCAGGGCGAGCATGAAAAATATAAGATGTGTAAAATCGTCATAAGACATAAAGTTACATCTGTGAAGCTCCTCAAAGCTTTATTACGTATCCGATCTCAGTCGTGATAGTGTTCGGGGATAGTAAGATATGCATTATTCACGAAGGCACCGGAATACTGTCCCCTCTCTTAATATCGTCCCCTGCAATTCCGACTCTCGTACGTGCTGTAGTTCGCCGGAAATGTACGAAACTTATCCCGCTTTTTCCATTTAGCGATCTGCGGATTCCAAAGCGTGCTTATATTTTGAGCCGAGGAACGTTATCATGTTACAGCTGCCATTCAGTTATTCAAGTCACTTTTTGTCACTTTTTTTTAATAAATCACTGAAAAATTATTTTTATGTATTTTCAAACCGTACTATGAAAAGAACCCGCTAAATGTTATCCAAAGATAAAACTGGGAAGGTAAAAGTATGTGTGTCCATTTTTTGTTCAAATGGCCTTAGTTATTCTCAGAATTTGACAAAAAATGCCACTTTTATCACTATTTTGATATCTGGGAAGTCACCTTTTTTGCCAAAAAGCAATCACTATTTCGCTTTTCCTTTGTTACGATGACTGGATGGCGGCGCCATATTATTATATTAGTTCACAATACTTGCAACTATGTGTCGTTTCTCCTCTTTCCTTCTCCCCACTGAGAGTGCTCAGTCCGTTCTACACGTTTATGTCTTAAATCGCTTAAACTGAAAAAATACTGAAAAACAAAAGATTGTTCAAGCGTGACTTGTTGCTCACCACGTCAGGTTGAACGATTTCATCGCGACAACTTGTCACAAATATGTTAGATTAATACTGGAAATAACCGGCGGATTGATCGCTGGGTTAGTTATTTCAAGCTCGATCGTCATCAGCCTCTTCCCACGCGCGTCTTCTGCGGCTTCGATATCTCGCACGATATTTTCGACACACGCTCGCGAAAGGATCGCGTTTCATATCGGACCGCATGAATCTTATTTTACCGTTTATTCCGGACTCGGTCGGAAGAGCTTTTCATCTTCGCTCGTGTGTGCGCCGCTCCTACATATGCGAGCGCGCGATAATTCCGCGCGAGCCCGCGGGAACGCGTTAACCCCGCCGCAATTATCCCGCCTGCGGATACGGACGAAGACAGCGTCGCTATTAAAAGTTGAAGTGCGTGCCAGATAAACGCTCTTATCGCATTTTCACGGGCGCGCGCGTTGCATTCCGCCGTTACGGCGTGTCTATTTTCGGGCGAGCCTCGAATTTCAGTGAGGTTTTAAAACGCCGCGATTTCGCCGCGCCGGCCAGCGGAATGCAGGTGTGCGAGCGACTGATGGCAAACGCGAACGAACTCGCTTCTCTTTGGCCGTGAGAGAGAAAGAGAGGGAGGGGAGGGAGTGTGTCGCTGCCGTGAAATTCCGACGCATTCCCCTCGACACGTGGGCGTGCGCGCACCCCAACTTTTTTACTGCTTGTTTAGTCCGCGCGAATGACCCTTTTGAAGTTAATGCCCCATGAGCGCTGGTCCATATACTAAAGTCGTACGATTGTTGCAGGCTGAAAAATTCATCGGGCGCGTGCACACGAAAGCGTGGCCCCTCGCCGACGGTGAAATCTAAATGCCGCTCGCCGCTACGGTGCTTCACGCGAAAAACGACCGACGTATGACGATTCGCGCTTTCACCCAAGTGTTCAATTATTAGCCGGACAACGGCCGGGCCGCGCGGGGGTGGATTTAGAACGCAACACACGCACACACGCGCGCATTGTTCCGTTATTTTATAACGGTTCGCCGCTGGCGGACGGATAGCTTCCTCCATTTTCAATTTTTCACGTACGATGGAATATTCATCGGGCACTTCGCCACATCGCGCAAATATGCGCGAGCGCGCGTATCAGATGCCGTTTCCAATGTTGCTCGTATAAATACGTGAATATTGTATTTATATGTAATTTATCATTTTAACGAGACGATCTCGCAGCTGGCGCACACTAAACGCAAACATTCAGAGCGGCTAATGTGCCAGTAAAACTGATTATCGTGCTGATATTCGCCGAGGCGCATCGGCATAGCGAAGCCCCCACGGCAATTGATAAAATGTAACGAGAGCGCCGGGCAAAAATCACCCTCGATTGACGCTCTCGCTGGCGGTGCTGGCGGCGGGGCGGAGCGCGAAATCTTCATACGTTGCGGAATATGTATATTCGTTCGATCGTTGCCACAGGGCCGTTCAATTATTACCTGTCCCGACGCGTCTCGCCGCCACCGCGCGCGATATTACGCGAGCGCAGTAACGGAACGACGCGACATGTCTGCGGGGATGAACGCGCCGGCGAACGTTAATCTTTAATCTCCGCTTCTTTCGCGCCCCGCGGGAAAGAAAAACCACTCGAACACAGCCGCTGTATTCCCAAGGCCGAGCCGTTCAGGAAATTGTGCTCTCTCTCTTTCTCTCTCGCTCGCTCGTTTGGCCGCACCGGCCTGGATTTCCAAATTGCTTTACGGCGCGCGATAATGGAAGCGGCGAGTGCGCTCGCAGTAGCGTGCTTTCTCTTTCTCTCTCTATCTATCTACCTATCTATCCATCTATCTATCTATCTATCTATCTATTTCTTTCCATATATCTCTCTCTCGCGTGCGCGCGTGCTACCCTCGCAACGAATCGACCGGAAGAGGATTGACTGGCCGAAATCTTTTCATCACCACCGAACTCCGTGCACATTACGCGGATTCCAGACGAACCTATTCGACAACTGACCGCATTAGCGGTCCGAAACTTCGTCCACCCGACCTCGAATAGGTGCGGAGGAGGAGGCCGAGGAACGGGTTAAGCGGCGCCCGTACGTTCTCATCATCCTGAAATTTACGCGGCGGCACTAAAGCAAATTACGCTCCGCGCTTGGTTCGCGGGCTCGTCGGGCTCGTATAAAGAGAGTTCCTTCCTACGCACCCTGTCCGCCCCGCCGCAGGCTACGTCGCCGGACGTCTCTTTCTCTCTCGCTCTCTTGTTCTCTCTAGCCTCTCCCCGCGCCGTTTGGCGAGTTTTTAAACCCGTCGGATTATGTGCGTCCGGAACGGTAATTTGGCCACTTATTAAAACGTTGTACAACCTACGTGCAAAGTCCGCCGCACGGGTTGCGCTCTCGCGATGCAAAACGCCCTCCCCCCTTCCCGACAGAGAAAGAGGGAGAGGGAGAGTTATTGTCCCGCGAAATAACACGGCGAGTGGAACTCCGGGCGATTTACGCCACCGACGAGGACGCGTACGACGAGGAACGAGTGGCGAGTTTTCACGATGCGGGGAGAAAGAGCGATCTGCCGCCTCCAACCTCCTTGTTACCCATCCAAACCCCTCCGTTGTGTTCGTCTTCTGTCGTTTCGCTCGCTCGTTCGTTACTACGACGGATAATTGACTCGGAGTCCCGCCGTAACTTTTTACCGCCGTATCACGAAAATGTAATATCTCGGCGGTCCGAAGCTACTTTTTGAACGAGGCGTCGAACAGCGCGCCGTTAAATCGTACTACCGAAGATTCGGCGCACCACCCCCAGCACCCGCATCTAGGCTCCTGAATTGCGTTCTTATTCGAAATATTGCACGCTCCACCTACTAGCTCTCATTATGGTATTACACACTCAGCTCAGGAAGAAGAGAGAATGGGATAGAAGTCGAAAAAGCGGGGTTACATTCAAAATGGCTTTTGCCGAGATAAAACGCCGCCCCTCCGCCGCCTCTCTCTATTGTATATTTTTTAGTAAATGATTAAATTACTTTGCAATTGACCCAAAAGCATTTTTGCTTTAACCGGCGCAGTTTTTATTCCGATAATATCTTGAATTCACCTTCGAAATGCAAAATATTGTTTTACACGGGGCAACCGAAGTTGTTAAAAAAGAAAAAAAGAAATTCGAATACATTTAAATGTCGGATTTTAATGAAAGAGTTTGAAATCAACAACATTAATGGACGTTGCGGAGAGCTCTATATTTAATATGCACGTCGAAATTTATCACGTATGTCGGATAGAAATCACGTTTTTCCGTTATATGTCGTTCACGTAACATTTTTCTACGCATTCAGCCGAGCTCGTGCATTATAATTGTGAAAATCGAACTCATAATTATGAAATCGTTTTTACAGCGCCGCCCATCGTGCGCATCGCAAGAACACAGGGAATTTCGCTTGATATATCGCGATCAATCAAAATTTTCACCGAATGGCGCTATTAAACTAACAGAATCGAGTGAGCAAAATCAATCTGGATTAATTGGAATATCTAGTATTTATTTTGTGCTAAATTTTATCATCACAGATAATTTTGTACTCTATACTATGTGAAAGAAAACCGTGACGTTGACAGCTTGACATTATAGTAGCAGGATTACTTCAAAACTTAAAAGAAAAAGAAAAAAAAACTGCAAAATGAATAAGATCGAATTTGTACTACTAAAGATTGTTAAAAGCCAATTCGAGAAACTGAGGTTTGGAATTAAGGTGATAAGATCACTCGGGTTTATATTATATAAGAAAACTATGCCCTCTTTGAGTTAAAACGCCTTGGACAAAAATAGAGATTTTTGCCTTTCGTGTTCTGGACACTATTTTTAACTCAAAATACGAAATCGTGAATTTTACGATGAAGGAACGACTTTCACAAATGTTCAGTTGAATGTGGTTGAAGTTTGGAGTGATCTTCCAGCGCAGATTGAACAATATTTTTTTCAAGTTTTTAATCTTAGTAAAAAAACATAAATATGCAAAAAACAATCAAGTAAAATTGTGCAAAATGTGTCAATTAACATAAATAAACAGGAAACGCGAAAACGGTAGTACGTAGTACGGAATTATCTTTGCAATTTGATACGAAATAAATGTTAAATACTCCAACTGTTTCGGCTTGATTCTACTGATTTGGTCTTGTCAGTTTAACGGGGAGCTCAGAATGACATTGATCGGATTTTATAGCAATTACACGTTTCTTGCGTTAAAATATTCGGCACATCCGAGGTTAGAAAGGTAGCTATTTGCGCGCGCTGTACTATTCGGTAACGCGAACAAAACGTCACCGAGGGTCACGGTACGTCGCGCGTTCGCTCGCTCGTACACCTTCCGCGTGGTGGCGCCGAACATTGAATTCGAAATGAAACGTGCGAAATCTTTCAAATCCCCGCGGCCGGCGGAGAATATGAGCGTGCTCGATGAAGCTTGAAATATTGATCAGCTCCGGCAGTCCGTAACTGTCAATTAAAATCCGTCCGAGCGTCACCGGACGGAACGGAGACTCGGCGGTCGGAAGGGAGAAAGCAGCGCGCATTAAGTCATAATGCAAATCGACTAAGATTCCCCCGACGTATGCTCTCTCACCTGGGGAGGGTGGGAGTGGCTAAGGTTAAACGGCGCCTGTTACCAGGATAGATCGTATTAGGTACAAGCGCGCGCGACCCACGCTTCGCGCTTGACGTAATCATCACCGCCTACTCGTTCAGCCTACGCGGCTGGGTCACAGTTTACGAAAGATAAGGAGCATTTACGCGTATGTGCACACGACGAAGGGAGTGGTGAGGCACGTGCGGACGCCTAAATCAAGGATTCGGGCCGGGTTATACGCGGCGCGCAGATGAGTCGTTCGTTGCGAGGCGCCTAACCGCCCTCGAAACGGCGGAGATCCGCATTGCGGCTAAGTGGCCCAATAGGTTCCGATGCCGAGCCTGGAGCGTGGAATTAGCCATTGTTTCGGCCTACGGTTTCCGCCGAGAGGCTGCAATTCCCGCTGGAAACTTGTCGATGGTAGGACCGGATCGACGCTCGCAAGAGAGAAGACTTAGCGCCATCGCCGCCGAGGGTGGTCGGATCGCGGTTCAGCATCCGTCGATGGGAGGCGGCCGCGTCTTTTCGAAGGTGATAACTTGACTTAAGTACAATTGCGAGGGGGATATGTAAATCGTCGTAAGGAGGGCGAGAGGATCTAAACAGCCAGTGGGAACGAGACGGCGGCGGTAGACATCGGTTTGTCGGCAAATAGATCTCGGCTAAATCCGGGAAGGTTGCGGAGATCGCAGCAGGGCTGTCGGTGGAAGCTGAAGCTCCTCGTAAATGAAATCCTCGGGAACGAGCTCCGGCGGAAGAGTTGATATCGGGCCGGTAGTACGTTAAGGGGAAGGTTCACCGGCAGTTTCACGGGGTGGATCTGCCGCGAATTTGCATTACAAAAAACCAACCCGCCGGCGCGGGAGTAAGGACGAGTCAAAGAACGCGTCTATGTAAATCCGGAAGAGTCGGCGCACGCACTCGCCGACGGGAACACACGTCTCCTGATTCTATTTGTACATGTATATGAGAAACGCGCGCGCGCGCCCGCTCCCGTCTCGCTGCTGAGGGCGAATAATACGAAGGAGCGGCGGCAACTCGAGTTCCCGGAACGTTTCGATTGAAGTAACAACGACATGATACTCTTAAGGAGCGATTAGCGTTGCTTGAGAGGGATCTCGCAGGCACGGGAGTGCGCGCACACAACGAGTCCTCTGTTCTCGTCCTCGGCGCAAGGCCGAGTGAGTCTTATCTTATCTGAATTTTGCAGCCAACGTCTGACACGCGCGATGTCGAGTATTTCAAAAATCGCTACGACGTCGGCGAATTCTTGGGAGGAACTCACGGGAGTTTCCCCTCCCCCGTTTTTGCTCGTCGATAGAAAATTTCGTAGCATTTAATTGGGATCCAGTACGATTTTCCGAATGATTTCTGGATTCTAGGTAGGAAATATGCGCAGATCCTAATTAGAAGTATAATGTTACAGATCCTACCTGATCACGTCCAACGTTTTCTTAGAGATTCTTTCTGGTTTCCATTTCACATTACGACTGAATAAAATACATGAAACATTTTTCAGTATTTACACCTTCAAAGTACACACACGTTAAGCGTGCATTATTAAGCGCATGCGTAAGGAAGATTTTCTTAAGATTTAATAAAATTTCTTTAATTGAAATAAATTTGTCCTTTGAAGTGGGACACGCAAGCAAATATTTGCTTCAACAAACAGGATTGTCTGGTTTTTCAAACAATAAATATATCTTTCATCAAATAACATATTTCTTTTGTATTTTCATTGAAACATTACAAGAGTTGTCACAAGCAATAAATTTAAAAGAAATACTGTGCTAGAAAAATATTCAAAAAACTTTTATGTTCCAGTGAAACAATATTTAATATATAATAAAATAAATTTTTTTATTGAAAACTAAATATTATTTCCTTTAAATAATACCGTATTTCCTATCAAACGACAGCAACACGATTTACTTTAGTTACGTAACATTTTCATTCAAAATGATATTTTACATTAAATTATATTATTTAATGTAAAATTTATTAAACAAACACATATGCACTAAGAGAGTGTATAGTTATTTTTGCTGCCAACCATAACTTTTTTATAATTTTAACCACAAAAATAATAGTAATAATATGTATGTAAGCTTATTATTACTAGCACTATAGTAACACAAGAATATTAGTTTTCCTGACTATAATTCTTTCATTACAATTAATATAGTAAGATTAAATACGAAATATTTGTCTCTCGGTGTACTGAATTGAAAGAAACCCTTTTCTCTGAATGTAATAACATTAAAAACATAATCCCAATAATAATCTCCCAATCTGATATTCGGTCAAATTATCGGCTCGATTCTCGCGATGACAGACACCCGCGGCGCGAAGCGAGCACGGAGCTAATGAGCATCGCGGAAAAGAGGCTTCTCTCAATGTTTGAGATAAAAGTGGGATCCCCAATTGGTATCGTAGTCGAACAATCTACTCATCGGAATCTGTGCTGTATATAGGAAAATTTCCACGCGGCCCGTTCCCGCACCATTATCTACTTACGCAAAATCGAGGGGCGTAGCAGTTGCGGCATTCCGCGCTAAGCCGACGCGCGGCAAACTAGCGGCGTCGCTATCTGCCAATAGATCGTATTGCGGGCGCACAGTGCCAACTTCAGTCTGTGTATATACGGCTGCCGCGAAACGTTGAGGACAGGTTGCGTCCTTGCAAGACGATATCTAGAGGCGACCACATTTGCGAGCGTTACCGCGGCTGTAAATCTCCTCGCCGCGCGCATCGGAGAGCTCGCAAGTAGATCATTATGCACGCTGCAGCCGTAATTTTGTCTTTCCCTCTGCCATCCCCGGAGCGCATTTCGTGCCTCGGCGTGCCGGAGAAATTCGCAGCATACATCGGCGGTTCTCCCTGGAGTGCCACTATATACATTCGACTGTGCCGAACTACCCAACGGAATATCGAGCCCGAAGTCGAACGTTATTCCCCAGTCTGTTGATTTATCGCCATTATTAATACTAGGATAATATTACGCGATACGGACCGTTAAAACCGACGTTAAAATCCGCTTCCAATATTGCCGCTTAAGGCAGATACAGGTGCGCGCGGTGATCGATGGCCGTAATCCTATTGCGAATCCTTTAAATCCCGACGTCGGTGTTAAAAACCCGGTGAGTTTTCGTACATGCTAACGAGCAGATCGCTCGTAATAAAACTATTTCGGTATATCGGCCGGTGTCGGCGGGGCGATTCCCAGCGCGCACCGAGCCGGGTACGCGCGAGGAATGATTTTATAACGCTCCGAAGATTCCAGAATTTCATTTGACTGTTGGTCTTATCCGTACCCAAAATGGAAATACGTGAATCGAGTTATGCTTCCGAATGTCCTTTCGCATGAATAACTTCTGAAATTGAAACGTTATCAAATGTTGAAATCGGCAAACTCCCGAATTATTCGATTCTCTTCTAAGAGCACACCGGATGTGTAAATGAAATTTCATGTATTACTTCGCTGGTTTACTGCATATCCTGTCGGAGGTACTTCCTCCCTCGTTTTTAAAATCGGAAAATCTGATATAGAGAGTTGCCTAATTCGTAGTACACAGTAAAAAGTTTCGTTAAATTTTACACAATGCATGTTCCACCCGATCTACACCAATTTTCGCGTTAATTTAACACAAGGTGAATATGTTGAAAAGTAACGCAAATATTATAATATCCATAATATGTAAAATTAACACACGAATATGTTAAAAGTTTCACACAAAAATTTTAACGAGGACCGGTTTTAATACAAATTCAACTTGTTTCCTATAATGGTCATCTGAATCGTACCTCATTATTTTGTTGTAATTATTAAATACAAGCATGATTTGTGGTAAATATATGAAATAAATCAACAATGAGAAATATAACGAAAACTTAAACGAATTGTATCGAAGTGTATTTTTTGCATGATATAAACACTTTAAAAATACCTTAAATGATACGATTTTGACAACTCGTCCGTACTTGTATTTGTAATGCAATTTTCATGTAATAATTATTAACTTCGCTATCTTCAGTTCCTCGCGATATTTCAGTCATGAATGAATGTTGCGGAAATTTGTCAAGTACAAGCCGAATAAGAAACCACAGATGAGAAAGTATATAAACAAGATATAAATCGCGTTTGAATTGCTTACTCCGCATGAGAGAATTACGTAATGTTTTCGACGGTAAACCAAGATTACGAGGCGACTGAATAAGTAAGTCACGCGGCTAAATTTCATTCAGTTCGAAGATCCCGCGAGTCGGTGCGACGGCACATGAACGCGGAGTGAGGATTCTTGACTTCGTGAGCACCGACCCGAGGAAAATCATTATAACGGAACTTCCAGATCCTGCGAAATCCTTCTGTGCTTTCTCAGCGCTAGGAGGATTTTTTCGACTGAGACAGTTGACGAGCATCGACGAAAAAGAAACTCGAGGGAACTTCTCGTTATGTTCTCCTGGGTTCTGTCCGTTACGTAGAGAGAGCATCGATACCACCGACGGCGACAACTCGACAAAGTGCACCAAATGTTCCGATTTCGTTCTCACACACACACACACACATCTGTGACGTATTTTATACGTATACATACATATACTTATATATATA